>NC_138202.1:354311360-354546360 GCF_964194415.1 Vipera berus
GAGTTAGCCATGGCGAGTTGTTGTAGACCCTGCATACAAACCCAGGGAAGCTCACAACTGATTGGGCCAATTGAGCAAGTACATCGGTGTTATACTGTACTTAAGCTTTTATCCCAATACACTTAATTCAATTATTGAATTAATCTCTTGCCTGGGGTCCCTCAGTTACAACTAACCAAACAAGCTGGGTCTGCAATAAACTAAAGCACAAGAACACCTGACATGTATGTAAACCATGGGTAACCCTAATCAAGCATCTGCTCGTGCTCTAAATCACCCTATGGGCATATGGGGGAACGGTCAAACCTCGTGACATATATATTTATTTTTTATTTGTATCCCACCTTTATTGTTTTTAGAAATAACTCAAGATGGCAAACATATACAATATTCCTTTGTCCTCCTATTTTCCCCACAACAACCCTGTGAGGTAAGTTGAGAGACAATAACTGGCCCAAAGTCACCCAGATGGCTTTTGTGCCTAAGGCAGGATTAGAACTCACCGTCTCTTGGTGATTGGCCCAAAGTCACCAGTCGGCTTTCACGCCTAAGACAGGACTAGAACTCACCCTCTCCTAGTGATTAGCCCAAAGTCACCCAGCCAGGTTTCAAATCTAAGTTGAGACTAGAACTCACCGTCTCCTGGTGATTGGCCCAAAGTCACCAGTCGGCTTTCACGCCTAAGACAGGACTAGAACTCACCCTCTCCTAGTGATTAGTCCAAAGTCACCCAGCCAGCTTTCAAATCTAAGTTGAGACTAGAACTCACCGTCTCCTGGTGATTGGCCCAAAGTCACCAGTCAGCTTTCACGCCTAAGACAGGACTAGAACTCACCCTCTCCTAGTGATTAGCCCAAAGTCACCCAGCCAGCTTTCAAATCTAAGTTGAGACTAGAACTCACCGTCTCCTGGTGATTGGCCCAAAGTCACCAGTCGGCTTTCACGCCTAAGACAGGACTAGAACCCACCCTCTCCTAGTGATTAGCCCAAAGTCACCCAGCCAGCTTTCAAATCTAAGTTGAGACTAGAACTCACCGTCTCCTGGTGATTGGCCCAAAGTCACCAGTCGGCTTTCACGCCTAAGGCGGGACTGCAATTCACCATCTCCCATTTTCTAGCCTGGTGACTTAACCATTAAACCAAATGACCCAAATGAGACCCTGGAACACAACTGTTTTGGTTTCATTCTATAAGTCTGACAGCAGGCATTGTCCCTCGGCCTCTGGGTCCCTGTGAAGAGTTGCTTATATACCTGCCACACTCCCAATTTCCTCTCTTAATTATCCACAGAGGAACAGGAATGACTCTCTTTTTCCCAAGAGCCGGTGTCCGTCTCCTCCTGCAGGCTGGACCTGAAGCACTGAAAAGGCACAGCAGAATCCCAGGACTTCTAATAAAAAAGATGTTATTGTAGAAAAAGATAAGAAGCCTCTTTCCAAGGATTCCAGCTTTTAACTCATATTTTAGTGTCACTTTCTCTTGTCCAAAAATGCAACAGGCAAGATCATCTTTCGCTTGGTGCTTGGGATTCCTCATGGCACATGGGAGATTTCTTTCCTCCCTTCCCTCCCTCCTCTTCCCTTCCTCCCTCCCTCCCTCCCTCCCTTCCTTCCTCTGTTCCCTTTCCTTTTCCCTAGCCCTTCTTTCCTTTCTCCCTCCCTTCCCTAACCTTCTCTTCCCTCTCTCCCTTCCTCCCTCCCTCCGTTCCCTTCCCTCTCTTCCCTAACCCTTCCTTCCTTTCTCCCTCGCTTCCCTTCCCTAGCCCTCCCTCCTTTCCTTCTTCCTTCCTTCCTCCCTCTCTCTCTCCCTCCCTCCTTCCCTTCCTTAATAATAATAATAATAATAATAATAATAATAATAATAATAATAATAATAATAATAATAATAATAATGTTGGAAGGGACCTTGGAGGTCATCTAGTCCAACCCCCTGCTCAGGCAGGAAACCCTATACCATTTCAGACAAATGGCTGGCCAGTCTCTTCTTAAAAACTTCCAGTGTTGGAGCATTCACCACTTCTGGAGGTAGGTTGTTCCTTCCTTCCTTCCTTCCTTCCTTCCTTCCTTCCTTCCTTCCTTCCTTCCTTCCTTCCTTCCTTCCTTCCTTCCTTCCTCCCACCCTCCCTCCCTCCCTCCCTCCCTCCCTACATTCCTTCTTTTACTTTTCTCCTTCAAGATCACTTCAATCTCTCTTGATATGACACCAGACGTATCTGATATGAAACTGTTTTTTTCTAGCCGTGTGAAAACTAAATCTCATAGTTGGTACGGAGTAGTGGTGAAGATGTTACACAAGGATTAGGACCAGGGACTGGCCGATTGAAATGCGGACTCAGCCGTTACGTGCCATTGCTAGGAGGAAGGCGTGCTTTATAAAATAATAAAGGTGGGATAAAAGTCTAACCTAATAATAGCAAAGTTGGCGTCAGTAAGACACGTGAAAAACTCTGGATAGCGGACACTGCAATACTTGGAGATGGCAGAATAGAAGAGGAAACACTAGACAAATATAACAAAATACAAAGACCTGCAAATAGAAATAAATTGACTGTGGCAAAAGAAAGCAAAGGCAATACCAATAGTCATAGGCACTTTGGGTGCAATTCCAAAACATCTGGAGCACTTGAACATCATCGGCATTGACAAAATCCCCATCGGTCAATTGCCAAAGGGTGCTTCACTTGGAATTGCTTACATCTTGCAATGATACCATTAACACCAAAGAACAACATTTGCCTATCGCAGGTCTTTGGAAAAGACTCGAGAGGTGGATAAAAATGCCAAATCCAGTCTAAACATCTGGATGACTTATGTGACCAATCATAAGTAAGGTGATGTCAGCTCTTAGCAATCATATAGACCAGGGGTCTTCAAACTTGGCCCTTTTATGACTTGTGGACTTCAGGCTGAGGAATTCTGGGAGTTGAAGTCCACAAGTCATAAAAGGGCCAAGTTTGAAGATCCCTGATATAGACAGACCTTCTTCAAAATCATGAAATCAAGAGAGTGAGTGGTGGTGGCGCATTGGTTAGAATGCAGTATTGCAGGCCGACTCGGCCTACTGCCAGGAGTTCGATCCTGACCGGCTCAATGTTGAGTCATCCTTCCATCCTTCCGAGGTCAGTAAAAGGAGGACTCTGATTGTTGAGGGCAATATGCTGACTCTGTAAACAGCTTAGAGAGGGCTGTAAAAGAACTATGAAGCGTTATATAAGTGCTATTGCTATTGCCATCATGATTCCCAATGTCTTCCAACCCATTGTCACTGTGATTAAGTCCCTCTACTTTGCTGCTGATTGTCCTCTTCGGTTTCCTTCTGGCTTTCCCAGACGCCTTCTTCAGAGAATTCACATCATGTGCCCAAAGTAGGATAACTGGAGTCTGGTCATTTGTGCCTTGAGTGAATGGCCTGACTTGATCTGATGTTCTCTTTATTTCTTCAGGTGTCTTCTCCAAACACCGAAGCTCAAAAGTGTCAGCCCAGGTAGTCCTTGATTTACAACCATTCATTTAATGATCGTTTGACGTTACAACAGCACTGAAAAACATGACTTAGGACCATTTTTCATGCTTACGGCCACAGCAGCATCCCCATAATCACGTGATCAAAATTCAGACACTTGGCAACTGATTCATATTTATGACGTTCGCAGTGTCCCGGGCTTATGTGATAAACTTTTGCGACCTTCTGACAGGCAAACTCCAGGGGGAAGCCAGATTCATTTAAGAACCGTGTGACTAACTTAACAACTGCAGTGATTTACTTAAGAGCTGTGGGAAGGAAGGTTGTGAAATGGGGCAAAATTCACTTAACAAATGCCTCGATGAGTAATAGAAATTGGGGTTGAGGACTATCTGTACCCCAGAATAGGATCCTCTCCCTTTTATTTATCTGTTTATATAACATATATTATATTATTAAATATAATAGTATATATATGTGTTTGTGTCTGTGTGTCTGTGTGTATGTATATGTATGTGTGTGTGCGCGCACACACACACACACACACACACACACAGAGCATTTAACATCCCTGTGACCTAAATTCTTTATCAAGGGAAAATTTAATTCTTCATGTAAATTGTCATGGTTCCGACAGATGAAACTCTTCAAAAGAACTTTGAGGCATTGTTTACCTTAGAGGATCTTTTATTCGAGGGGCATAATATCGGCACTTACATAATCGAAGCCAAAAACTGAATTCCCCTCCCCTGGGCCCATAGTATCAAAGCACAATTCCCTCCTCCAATTAACAGTCATCAATCACATTCCCCAATTAGCTTGAAGCGCAAGCTTCCTCTCCAGCTCTCCAGCCCACCAATTCTTTATCAGCTCTGGGCTCAGTAACCTTGATTCTCACGCTAAGTTTAGTGTTGTTATGTCTAGCTGGACTCTCATTCACATCGCCCCCCTCCCAGCATCATCTCACTCTAAAAGCGAAAGGGGAAAAATGGCTACATTTCCATCTGTTGTCAATGCAAAAACATCCAATGTTAGCAGCGTTGACATCAATTAAGCAATATTAGCTTGCAACCCTGCAGGAGCGAGAACTGTAGGACACCGGTCAGAAAAATCATGCCAAAGACATACATCCAACATGGAGATTGCACCGGACAATAACAATCTCTTTCTAATTTCTCTTGCATCCCTCAGCAGAGACAGGTTGTCCTCGACTTGCAACCATTCATCCAGTAACTGTCTGGAATTACAACGGCACTGAAAAAAGTGACTTATAATGGGTCCTCGTACCTATGACCACTGCAGCATCCCCACAGTCATGTGATCAAAATTTGGGCATGTGGTAACCAGCATGTATTAGGGGAGGAGAGGGAAGGAAGGGGGGGGGAGGAAAGTGGAAGGGAAGGGAGGGGAGGGGTGGGGAGAGGAGATGAGAAGGGGAGAAGAGAAGGGGAGAGGAGAGGAGAGGAGAAAAGGAGAAGAAGAGAGGGAAGGGGAGAGGAGAGGAGAGGAGAGGAGAGGAGAGGAGAGGAGAGGAGAGGAGAGGAGAGGAGAGGAGAGGAGAGAAGAGAGGAAAGGAGAGGAGAGGAGAGGAGAGGAGAGGAGAGGAGAGGAGAGGAGAGGAGAGGAGAGAAGAGAAGAGAAGAGAAGAGAAGAGAAGAGAAGAGAAGAGAAGAGAAGAGAAGAGAAGAGAAGAGAAGAGAAGAGAAGAACAGTACCTAGAAAACACGGCATTTGGTCCCTGACGCTTTCAGTGTCGGCTAGTGACACAGCTTGAATGGAAAATCCTGGCGATTTTGCTGGCACCAACAGTCAGAACTGATAGAAACCGGAATTGAATTCCACTGGAGAACTTTGATTAACAGCCTGGTTTATTTGCTTTAATGAGGTATGGAGCAGCCTCTAGTGGCGGAAAAAAAAGTGGTATAATATTTTGAGCCACATTCTTGAGGCTGATCGTTTTTCCACATCGCAAACATCGTTCTGAAAAATGCGCTTCTCTGGCGAACGGCAACTTTGAGTACATTTTCCACCCTCGAATCAGGAAAATTCTCTAGGCCCTTGATAAAGTGTAGGCTCCATTGAATACAATGGGATTACTTCTGAGTAAAGAGCCCTAGGCTTGCAAGACTCAAGCCAACCTTTGGGGGGGATCATAAACGGCCTCTTCCTTTCAAGAGACCCGCATATCAAGCATAGACAAGATGAGTTTAAATTTGCTTTTTAAATCAGGGGGGATCGTATCCCTGATAATGTTTTGCCCCACTTTTTAAAAAATCACACACACACACACCCGAGAAACATAACAGAATTTGGGTGAGAGAACGCTGTCCCCATTTCAGAAGGGAAGGAAAGAAGGATGACATTTGGAAAAGACAGATGATAAGAGTGGATGGGGAGAAAAGGCGGAAGAGAGAGAGAGAGAGAGAGAGAGAGAGAGAGAGAGAGAGAGAGAGAGAGAGAGAGAGAGAGAAAGAGGCACCAGGAAGAAAATAGAGTGAGCAGAAGAGATGGAAAAGAAAAAAAGAAAGTTTGAAAAAGGGAGCAGCTGTAAAAAGTGAGAGAGAAAAGGGGTGACACGATGCCTCCACTTTTGGCCTGATACCCTTCCACTCCTGAACACAAAATTATCAGTTCTATAATTACTGCAGGGACGCGGTGGCTCAGTGGGTTGGGACGCTGAGCTTGTCGATCAGAAGATTGGAAGTTTGGCGGGTCAAATCCCGAGTGCCGCGTAACAGAGTGAGAGCCTGTTACTCATCCCAGCTTCTGCCAACCTAGCAGTTCGGAAGCACGTAAAAATGCAAGTAGAAAAATAGGGAGCACTACGGGTGGGAAGGTAACAGCGTTCCGTGCGCCTTTGGCGTCTAGTCATGCCGGCCACATGACCACAGAGATGTCCTCGGACAAGCGCTGGCTCTTTGGCTTTGAAACGGAGATGAGCACCAGCCCCTAGAGTCGGAAACGACTAGCACGCATGTGCGGCGGAACCTTTACCTCTACCTTTATAATTACTGCCAATCTTGTTTGCAATTAAATTGTCTTCTTTTTTTTCTTTTTTTTTTGTTAACCGTAGAATTTCTTTCAATTAAAAAATTGTCCAATTCTAAAGATCACCTCTGCAGGACAACCTCCCCCTCTCCCCCTGCAAAAAAAATACATAAAATAAAACCACCAATTTCTTCAACAAACAGTTGAGTATGAAGAAAGACAGTTCTGCATAGTGATGAAAATGCTGGGAAACGGGGAGTTCTAGTCCCACCTTAGGCAAGCTGGCTGGGGGACTTTGAGCCGATCACCAGGAGACAGCGAGTTCTAGTCCTGCCTTAGGCATGAAAACCGGCTGGGGGACTTTGAGCCAATCACCAGGAGACTGTGAGTTCTAGGCCCGCCTTAGGCAAGAAAGATGACTGGGTGATTTTGGGCCAATCAGCAGAAGATTGTGAGTTCTACTCCCACCTTAGGCAAGAAAGCTGACTGGATGACTTTGGGCCAATCACCAAAAGACCATGAGTTCTGCTCCCACCTTAGGCATGGAAGCTGATTGGGTGACTTTGGGCCAATCATTGTCTCTCAACGAAAGCAAGCCACTTCCAAAATCTTGCCAAAAAAGCTGCAGGGATTCCTCCAGTTGCTGATTTCCATGATTTCCGCTATAAATTGCTGATTCTTTAATATCCTCGACTTACAGCCACAATTGGGACCAGAATTTCCGTTGCTAAGCAAGGTGGTTGTTAAGTGAATGAGGCCTGATTTTATGTCCTTTTTTTGCCGTGGTTGTTAAGCAAATCCCTGCAGTTGTTAAATGAATTATGTCATCATTAAGCAAATCTGGCTTCCTCCCATTGACTTTGCTTGTCAGAAGGTCACAAAAGGTGATCACACGACTCCGGGACAGTTGCAACCGTCATAAATACGAGTCAGTTGCCTATGGAAATTCTCAGTCCTCCAGGTCACGGTTGTCTCAAAGTTGCTTTTTCAAGGGGCAACTGGACTTTCTTGTTTTTCTTTGAAGACGTTTCTCTTCTCATCCAAGAAGCTTCTTCAGTTCTGACTGAATGGTGGGGAATGGGAGGATTTATTGAACAGCCCTCTCTCAACAGAGGGGGGGATGGATATGACACAACCTCTCTCAGTCCTTTCAGCAGTCCCAAGTAGGTTCCTCATCCATTTGCACTATTCTGGTGACCCTGATGGCATAGAGCACAGGTCTGCAACCCGTGGCTCTGGAGCCGCATGCGGCTCTTTTAGCCGTCTCCTGCGGCTCCCAGTCCACTGCCATGTGCAGTCCAAAACAAACAAAAAAAGTGGGACTAAAAAAGTTTAACCAATCAATTCAAATATGCAGGGTAGATGTATATCTCGCCTTGGCTCCACTCTTCAGTCAAACCCTGTTCTGCGCATGCGTGCATGTACGCACGCCCATGCGCACACATTTTTTGCGGCTCCCAGTTTTTCCTTTTGTGAGGGAACCGGTTCCGAGTGGCTCTTTCACTGTTTCAGGTTGCTGACCCCTGGCATAGAGGGGAAAAAAAACTCCAAGTGGCCTCAACAACTCTCAGACGGAGTACTAACGACCGGATGACTGCAAGGAATAATAATCCTTCCATTCCCCATCATTCAGTCAAAACTGAAAAAGCTTCTTGGATGAGAAGTGAAACGTCTTCAAAGAAAACCGAAAAAAGTCCAGTTGCCCCTTGAAAAAAACACTACTGGGATACCAGTTGCCAAGCATCCAAATTTTGATGGCATGACCACAGGGATGCAGCAATGGAATTGGGTATGTGTAGTTTAACGAAGAGAAGGACGAGGGGGGAAAGGATAGCAGTGTTCCAATATCTCAGGGGCTGCCACAAAGAAGAGGGAGTCAAGCTATTCTCCAAAGCGCCTGAAGGAAAGACAAGAAGCAACGGATGGAAACTCATCAAGGAGAGAAGCAACCTAGAACTAAGGAGAAATTTCCTGACAGTGAGAACAATTAGCCAGTGGAACTCCTTGCCTCCAGAAGCTGTGAATGCTCCAACACTGTAAGTTTTTAAGAAGAGACCGGACAGCCATTTGTCTGAAATGGTATAGGGTTTCCTGCCTGAGCAGCGGGTTGGACTAGATGACCTCCAAGGTCCCTTCCAACATCATCATCATCATCATCATCATCATCATCATCATCATCATCATCATCATTATTATTATTATTATTATTATTATTATTATTATTATTATTATTATTATTATTATTATTATTAGTGTGAAAATGGTCATGTCACTTTTTCACTGCTGTCGTAACTTTGAACATTCGCTAAACGAATGATTGTAAGTTGAGGACTCTACCTGTATATATTAAATTACAGACATCATTGGTATGGCTCTTCGCCTAGAGCAAGGGTAGGCAACCTTGGCTCTTTTATGACTCGTGGACTTCAACTCCCAGAATTCCTGAGCCAGCCTGGCTCAGCTTGGAAACCTCTTTTCTTTCTCCTCAGCATGGCTGGCTCAGGAATTCTGGGAGTTAAAGTCCACGAGTCCTAAAAGAGCCAAGGCTGCCTACCCCTGGCCTAGAGAGAGATAAATTGTGGATGCTCCAACACTGGTGATTTTAAAGAAGAAATTGGACAGCCATTTGTCTGAAATGGTACAGGGTTTCCTGCCTGAGCAGGGGGGGTTGGACTAGATGACCTCCAAGGTCCCTGTTCTGAACCAGCCCTCTTCTCGCACCCCTAATCAAAAGAAGAGTCTGGAAAGCGTCCAAGGCTAAAAGGCTTCTGCCAAGATTTAATTATGCAGTTAACAAAAACACAAGAGCTTGTCTTCTCAAGCGGAAAAGGTTGCTTTCAGCAACCAGCCCCTCCCCAAACACTTCTTTTATAGAGAGCTCAGGGCGTGGTCTCCCTGTGCCTCCTCCCGAGGAGTCCCATAGTCTTTCTTTGTTTGTCCCTGCTCGTCTGCCTCCTGCGTCGGGCGTCCTTGAACAGGGCCAGCTGTGGGTCATCATCTTCCGCACTCTCGGGCTCACACAGCTGAGAAGAGGTCCCCGGCTGAGGGCTCTGCAAAGCCTCCAAATCATCATCATCAGCCGGTTCGTTTCCCTCCTCCCCCACATCTGAGTCCTCCGATACATCGGAGCCGGCTGTCGGACCCACAGGCTGGCCCTGAGTCACAACACTATCCCGCACCGCAGGGCCCTTCCCCCGGGTCTGCCGATCCGGATGCGGTCGGGATGGGAACTGTTCGTGAAAAGCAGTCACCAACGCAGGGGCATGAACGGCGGTCGTGTCTTCCCATGTGAAGTCCTCCGGCCCGTACCCTTTCCACTCGATCAGGTACTGGAAGCGACCTTTCAGCCAGCGGGAATCCCTGATGCTGGCGACCTCGTACTCGGGGGTGCTGTCTCCATCACGAGTTCCTGATGGTGGAGGTTCCGCCTGGCGAAGTGGACAGGCCGGTCGTTCGGGGACCAGCAAGGACCGATGGAAGACGGGGTGCACGCGCAGGGAACGTGGCAGAGTTAAACGATAGGCGACCGGGTTGATGACGGCCTCGACTGGGAACGGTCCAAGGTAACGGTGGTCCAGCTTCCTCGCCGGCCGAGTGGATGGCAGGTTCCTGGTGGACAGCCAGACCCGATCCCCCACCGATAGTGGAGGCGTATCCCTTCTCGACCGATCGGCGAACCTCTTGTAGTCGGCCTTGGCCTTCTCCAGCTGCCGTCGCACCAACCGATGGATTGCCTGTAACTCCGCCATGAATTCGTTCGCTGCCGGCTCCGGTGAGTCCACGGGAGAAAGGGGGAAAAACCGGGGGTGATAACCCACGTTGGCCAAGAACGGTGTCATCTGCGTGGAGGTGTGCTGCGAGTTGTTAAAGGCAAACTCGGCTATGGCCAAGTAGTCCACCCAATTGTCCTGCTGCAGGTTAACGTAGCAGCGCAGATACTGCTCTAAAATGCCGATGACCTTCTCGGTACCCCCGTCGGTCTGAGGATGATGCGCGGACGAGAGGCAAACCTTAATGTCCAACGCCCGCATCAACTCCTGCCAGAAGCGGGCTGTAAACTGGGCCCCCCTATCGGAGACGACTCTATCGGGAAGGCCGTGCAGCCGGAACACCTGTTGGATGAACATGCGACTAGTGGCGCGAGCTGACGGTAAGCCGCGACAGGGGATGAAGTGCGCCATCTTGGTCAACATGTCCACCACCACAAACACTGTCGTGAAGCCGGAGGATGGGGGTAGATCCGTCAGAAAGTCCATGGACACAGCCCCCCAGGGTCTCTTGGGTGTTGGCAAAGGCTGCAGTAAACCAGGCGGGGCCCCTGTCGCTGACTTGGCCTGCCTGCATGGGATGCAGGAGGTGACATAAGACTGGACATCGTGTCGGACTCGGGGCCACCAGAAGGTACGGGAGACCAGGTTCAGAGTCTTGAACAGGCCAAAATGCCCCGCAGCCGGGTTATCATGACACTGGCTGAGGACGAGTCCCCTGAGTGGCCCTCCTGGAACATAGAGCCGGTCACGATAATACAGGAGTCCATCCGTGACCGACCAAGGCGAATCTGGCCCCACCTCTTCCTTCCGCTGAGCCACCCACGCCTCCTGCTGCTGCGCCTCCCGGATCCGAGCCCGTATATCCACCGGCTCCCGCACCGCAGCAAAAGACTCGACGGGGATCACTGTCCTGGGCGGAAGCTTGTCTTCCACTCGGGTGTACTCGGGCTTCCTGGACAGAGCATCCGCTCTCTGGTTGTGCCCGCTTGGTATGTACCGCACCCGGAAGTCAAACCTCGCAAAGAAGAGGGACCACCGGATCTGGCGTTGGTTCAAATTCCGAGCGGTCTGCAGGCTTTCCAGATTCTTGTGGTCCGTCCGGACCTCGATTTGATGCCGCGCCCCCTCCAGATGATGCCTCCAAGCCTCGAACGCCGCCTTGATGGCCAGCAGCTCCTTCTCCCAGATGGTATAGTTGCGCTCCGAGGGGTTCAATTTCCGAGAGTGATACGCGCAAGGGAAAAGGGTACCGCTGGGCGTCGTTGCCTGGAGTAACACGGCCCCAATGGCAATGTCGGAGGCGTCCGCCTCCACGACAAACGGCCGTTGCGGGTCAGGATGCTTCAAGATGGGCTCCTTCATGAAGGCGTCCTTCAAAGCTTGGAACGCCTGTTGTTCGGGGGCGTTCCACTGGAACCGAGTCTTCTTCTGCAGGAGCCGGGTGAGGGGGGCTGTCAAGGCAGCAAAGCCAGGGATGAATGTCCGATAGTAGTTGGCAAATCCAAGAAGTCGCTGAACATCCTTCACGCGACGCGGGGGTTGCCAACTCTGCAACGACTCAACTTTACTTGGATCCATGGCGATGCCCTCAGGAGAAATGCGGTGGCCCAAGAAATCAATGGTCACCTGGTAGAACTGGCACTTCTCCAACTTGGCAAACAGCCGATGTTTCCGGAGGCGCTGCAGGACCTGACGGAGATGCTGATGATGCACTTCACGCGACGGGGAGTAAATCAGGATGTCGTCCAGGTAAATCACAACAAACTGGTCCAACAGATCCCGAAAGATGTCGTTCATAAAATGCTGAAACACAGCGGGGGCGTTGGTCAGGCCAAACGGCATCACCGTGTACTCGAAATGTCCATAGCGAGTACCAAACGCCGTCTTCCACTCATCACCCGGCCGAACCCTGACGAGGTTGTAAGCTCCACGCAGGTCCAGTTTCGTGAAGATCTTAGCCTCCCGGAGTCGGTCCAAGAGCTCGGGGATGAGGGGCAGCGGGTAGCGGTTACGCACCGTGATGGCATTGAGTTTCCGGTAGTCACAGCAAAGCCGTAACTCGCCCGACTTCTTTTTGACGAAGAGCACGGGCGCAGACACTGGCGAGGACGAGGGCCGGATGAATCCACGAGCCAAGTTCTTTGTCAGGAAGTCCCACAATGCAGCCAACTCGGGCTCCGACATGGAGTACAAACGCCCCACTGGGAGAGGCGCATCAGGGACTAGGTCAATGGAGCAGTCGTAGGGCCTGTGCGGGGGTAATTGGTCCGCCTCTGACTCGCTGAACACGTCAGCAAAGTCGGACAGTTCGGGAGGCAAGGAAACCCCTGGGGAACCCTCCACCTGGCCGGCACAGATATGGCGGGTGTGGTCCACGCACTGCAAACTTGGGAAGGTGACCAAGTTCTGAGACCAATAGATCTGTGGATCATGCGCCCGGAGCCACGCCAGTCCCAAGACCACGGGGAAGTGCAGATCCGAAGTGACGTAAAACTGAATGGCCTCCACATGGGTACTGATGGCCATACACACGGGTTGCGTGGCGGCCGTGATAGGCCCGGACAGGAGCACTCGACCATCGATGGTCTCCACAAGCATGGGCGGATCCACCGGACACTGGGGAACAGCCCATTTGGCCACGAAGGCCGAGTCCATAAAGTTAGTGGTAGCCCCAGAGTCAATTAAGGCATGGACCGGAATCCCCTCTGGCTTGCCAGGAAGGATCAGTCGTGCCTCCAAAATCAAATGCCGTGGAGGTTCACAGGCACCGTCGGAACGGCGTCGCTCGGCGTGATCGTTGTGGGTCGCCCGATCTTTCACACCGTCTAGATCGGGCTCGGGCCGTTTCCCGATAGCCAAGCAGGGGACTTTCTCGGGGCAGGCTTGGTCACTGACGCCCGCTGACGCTTCTTCGGGCAAGAAGCAGCCAAATGTCCAGGGTCCCCACAGTAAAAACACAACCCCTCCGATCGTCGTCTGTCCATTTCCGTCACCGATAGACGGGACCTGGCGGCACCCAGCTCCATTGGCTCCTCCCTCTGGACTGGGGGCTCACGCACAACAGGGGCGGCAGGGGTCTGTGGGGTGGCACGGCGACTCTTACGCTGCTGCAGCCGGGCATCGATCCGCAGACAAAGATGGATCAGCCCATTCAGGTCTGAGGGAATGTCCACGCGGGCCAGCTCATCCAACATCTCCTCTGACAAGCCATCCTGAAAGGCATCCACGAGCGCAGCCTCATTCCAGGCGGAATCCTGGCTAAGCAGCCGGAAATCGCTGATATAGGCCTGTAGGGGGCGCTGACCCTGCCTCAAAGCTTTCAGACGTCGGGTGGCGGTCTGCGCCTTAATCGGGTCCTCGTACATGAGGCGCATATGGTCACAAAACCCCCCAAAGTTATCCAACAAAGGGCTAGGCTGTGCCAACAGAGGCGTGCCCCAACGAGCTGCATCTCCCGACAGAAGGCTCAACACGAATCCCACCTTATCTCGGTCAGTGGGGAAATCAGCTGCTCTCACGCTGATATAAAGCTGGCATTGTCCCAGGAAGGCAGGAAACAGTTCTGGATTACCAGCAAATTTATCCGGCATAGCTATCTGACATTTCCTCCTGGGTGGGGGGGCAGCATGTACCTGAGCCTGCAGTTGTGCCACCTGAGTGGCCAGCAAGGTGAGTTGCTGGTTGAGCTGGGCATTCTCGGCAAGAAGCTGCTCCATCGTAGTATTAAGGGGTGGGTGGCTGAAAGCAAACTGTTCTGAACCAGCCCTCTTCTCGCACCCCTAATCAAAAGAAGAGTCTGGAAAGCGTCCAAGGCTAAAAGGCTTCTGCCAAGATTTAATTATGCAGTTAACAAAAACACAAGAGCTTGTCTTCTCAAGCGGAAAAGGTTGCTTTCAGCAACCAGCCCCTCCCCAAACACTTCTTTTATAGAGAGCTCAGGGCGTGGTCTCCCTGTGCCTCCTCCCGAGGAGTCCCATAGTCTTTCTTTGTTTGTCCCTGCTCGTCTGCCTCCTGCGTCGGGTGTCCTTGAACAGGGCCAGCTGTGGGTCATCATCTTCCGCACTCTCGGGCTCACACAGCTGAGAAGAGGTCCCCGGCTGAGGGCTCTGCAAAGCCTCCAAATCATCATCATCAGCCGGTTCGTTTCCCTCCTCCCCCACATCTGAGTCCTCCGATACATCGGAGCCGGCTGTCGGACCCACAGGCTGGCCCTGAGTCACAACAGTCCCTTCCAACTCTGGTATTCAGTTACAGGTAGTCCTCAACTTACAACTGTTCATTTAGTGACCATTTGAAGTTGCAACAGCCCTGGAAAAAGTGACTTACGACCATTGTTCACACTTACAACCGTTGCAGCATCCCCATGGTCACGTGATCAAAATTCAGACGCTTGGCAACTGGCTGGTACTTACGACGGTTACGGTGTCCCGGGGTCACGTGATCCCCTTTCGCCACCTTCTGACAAGCAAAAGCAGTGGGGAAGGCAGACTCACTTAACAACCAGGTTACTACTCGCCTAACGCCTGCAGTGATTCACTTCGCGACTGTGCTGAGAAGAGTCACAAAAGGGAACCAAGCTCACTTAAGAACTTCCTCGCTTAGACGTATGTCGAGGACTACCTGTGTTCTCTTAAATGCAAAGACAGTTGCCTGCGTTATAATAAATTCTTCAAAAGCCAATGCCATAATACCTTACTCGGCGGAGGCCAGAATAAAAAAAAAAAACCTCCATCACCGCAGACTCTGTGTCAAATCCAATTTTGGGAGACCCGACTTTGAGACCCACTCAAGCATGTTCATGCAAAGTCCTTGGGCCAGTCTCTCAACCTCTTCTGCCTCCTCGTGTCGCCGTAATAATAAAAGATTGGGAGGCGATTAAACTAGCAGCTCTGTGGATTTGGGATCAAGGAAAAAGAATGCTGGTTGGGGGTTAGGATTTGCCCGCCTTACATTTTAACATTGTGATTAATCACTTGAACAAGGATTTGAAGGAAATGCTGGTCAGGTTTGCAGAGAGCAGAATAACAAGAGTTGGAAGGGACCTTGGAGGTCTTCTAGTCCAACCCCCTGCCCAGGCAGGAAACCCTATATACCAGGGGTGTCAAACTCAATTTCATTGAGGGCCACATCAGCATTGCGGTTGCCCTCAGGGGGCCGGGTGGGTATGGCCAGGGTGGGCGTGGCCTACTGGGTGGGCGTGGCTAGAGTGTGTATGTCCTACTGGGTGGGCAGGGCCAGCTCTACCTAATTCGTATCAAGGGTGCCTATGGGGGCCCGGGCAGGAGTGGGACAGATCTGAGGGTCTCTGGCAGGAGGAGGGTCTCTGGGCCAGGGCCAAGGCAGTGGGGGCCGTTCCCTCACTGTTTCCAGGATGGCTTCGCGGGCCGCATGAAACCACTTCGCGGGCTGGATCCGGCCCACGGGCCTTGTGTTTGACATGTCTGCTCTATACCATTCCGGATAAATGGCTGTCCCATCTCTTGATTTAATGGCTTGTCTTCAGAGGTTGTGGGTGCTCCATCACTGAAGGCTTTTAAGAAGGATTGGGCAACCATTCGTCTGAAATGGCATAGGATCTCCAGCTTGAGCAGGAGGAAGGACTAGAAGACCTCCAAGGATGGACTAGAGGACCTCCAAGGTCCCTTCCAACTCTGTTATTGCTGTTATTCTTTGTAAAAAAAAATAGTGATGGAGCACCCACAACTTGTGGAGGCAAGCCGTTCCATAGGATTAAGCCAGGATAGCTCATATTCTAGAAATTAGAAGTAAAATTCAGAACAATCTCGAGTGACTAGTTGTTGTTCAGTCACTAACTCATGCCTGACTCTTCACGACCCATGGACCATAGCACTCCAGCCCCCCCCCATCCTCCACTGTCTCCTGGAGTTTGCCCAAATTCATGTTGGTTGCGTCGATGATACTATCTAACCATCTCGTCCTCTGCCATCCCCTTCTCTTTCTGCCTTCCATCATTCCCAACATCGAGGTCTTTTCCAAAGAGTTCTTTTGTCCTCATTAGGTGGCCAAAGTATTTGGGCTTCAGCTTCAGGATCTGGCCTTCCAAAGGACAGTCAGGGTTGACTTCCTTTAAGGCCATTGATTAGAGCAGGGGTCTTCAAACTTGGCAACTTTAAGACTTGTGGACTTCAACTCTCAGAGTTTCTCAGCCAGGGCTGGCTGAGGAATTCTGGGAACTGAACTCCACAAATCTTAAAGTTGCCAAGTTTGAAGATTCCTGAATTAGAGACATGGGTTTAAAATACTGTAACAAGAACTTTTTGCTGCTTGGGAAATAAGAATCAAATGCACCGATATAGAGCAGGAGAGACCTGAATTGTTAACAGGACTTGTAACAAAGATCTTGGGGAAAATAGCTGAATAACTCACTGAACACAAGCCAGCAATGTGATAGAGCTGCAAAAAAAGGCAACTGCAATTTTAGGCAGAAATATAGCTTCCTGGTTATGGGAAATACTTTTTTAACTTTTGTATTTATATTCTGATATTTATTGCCCTGTACACCGCCCTGAGTCCTTCGGGAGAAGGGCGGTATAAAAATTTAATAAATAAATAAATAATAAATAAATACAGGTAGCCCTCGTCTTCCTACCACAATCAGATTTTCCCTGGCTAAACAAGGCAGTTGTTAAAGGAGTCACACCAATTTTACAAGCCATCGTGCCATGGTTAAGTAAATCACTGCAGTTGTTAAGTGGATCACACGGGTGTTAAGTGGATCCAGTTTCCCCCATTGACTTGGCTTATCAGAAGCCAATTGGGAAGGTTGCAAATGAGGATCACGTGATCCCAGGATGCTGCAACCATCGTGAATTCCAGCCTGGTTGCCAAGCTCCTGAATTTTGATCGCATGACCATGCTGCAACGGTCATAAGAGCAGGGATGGAAGACTTTTTTTTTTCACGTGCTGTTGTAACTTTGAACGATCAATTGTAATCAGTCCATTTATGTCGCCCTGGACAGTCCGTCAGCTTCCTGGCTAGTTTTGAATAACCACAACCATTTGTCGGAAAGGGTATAGGGTTTCCTGCCTGAGCAGGGGGTTGGACTAGATGACCTCCAAGGTCCCTTCCAACATCATCATCATCATCATCATCATCATCATCATCATCATCATCATAATTCAAATTCAAATTAAAATTATTGATCATCGCACAGTCAGCCAGATGTTCAGACTGGATTTGGCATTTTTGTCTACCTATCGAGTCCTTACCAAGGACTGGGATAGGCAGATGTGGATGTTTGATGGTATTACAGATATCGTCGCAGGATGGAAGCAGTTCCTAGTAAGGCCGCCTTTTGCAATTGACTAATGGCGAATTTGTCAATGCCAACGGTGTTCAAGTGGCGCTCCAGTTGTTTTGGGATTATTATTATTATTATTATTATTATTATTATTATTATTATTATTATTATTATTATTATTATTATTATTATCATCTTTTTATTATTATCTTTTATTATCTTTTATTCATTAGACATGAACCACAGTCAACTGAACATTCAGATTGACTGGCACTAATGGTTGACATGGGTTGCTGCCAGCATCCTAGGTACCAACCAGGTACCTCTTTAAAATGTAAGGTGTTCCGAGTAGCACAATTTTTTGTACCATTGCTGGAGTTATTGCAGGAAGTTGCAGTTTCTTGATGTATTTTGCAAAGTTTTGGGACATAATTCCCAGTGCCCCAATGACATCATCATCATCATCATCATCATCATTAATTGAAAGAGGTGCAATGAAGAGTAAGAAAGAGGATCATGAAACAAGGAATGAAATCCTACATTAAACAAGGAGTTAATAGCTGAAAAGGATTTTCAGGGATTCTAAGTTCAGTGGGCACAGAATACCAAAATGTCATTTCTAGTACAGGTAGTCCTCGACTTACGACCACAATTGAGCCCAAAATTTCTGTTGCTAAGTGAGACAGTTGTTAAATGAGTTTTGCTCCCTTTTAGGAACCTTCTTTGTGCTGCCACCACATGGTTGTTTGGGGAAATTATAATATGCTATCTTATCTGGGTCAGCCGTATTTCCTCCTTCTCCTGATCATGTGCCTTTACACCCCTCCCCTTTCTGGGATGGACTTCCTCCTTCTTCTCCCTGGGTGATTCTCTTCCTCCATAACCGGCAGACACACATGCAGACACTGTGAGTCGTTACTGTCTTTTGACCTTGGAAAATACCGTGCGTTATCATCTAATTCACCTCATCTGCTGTAATCTACTCTGCATGCAAATAAAGGTATTTCTGGATGATAACAGGTACCTTTCACGAGTTCTGCTATCTGGCAAAGGCTGTTAATCAATGATAGTATCCGCCTATACCAGGGGTAGGCAACCTCGGCTCTTTTATGACTCATGGACTTCAAGTCCCAGAATTCCTGAGCCAGCCAAGCTGGCTCAGGAATTCTGGGACTTGAAGTCCATGAGTCATAAAAGAGCCGAGGTTGCCTACCCCTGGCCTATACAGACCAGCACAGGGGTCTTAGCAAGGGGGAAAAAATCATTAAACGACAGCTTGATCCAGAATATTCTTGCCCCCACTGCTAAGCCAATCACTGCACAAGTTAAGTTAGTAACACAGCTGTTAAGTGAACCTGGCTTCCCCATTGATTTTGCCTGTCAGAAGTTGCAAAAGGGGATCACATGACCCCCGGGGCACTGCGACTGTCATAAACATAAGTCGGTTGCCAAGTGTCTGAATTTTGAACACGTAACCATGGGGATGCTGTGATTGTCATAAGTGTGAAAAATGGTCATAAGTCACTTTTTTAGTGCTGTTGTAACTTTGAACAGTCACTAAATGAACTGTTGTAAATCAAGGATGACCTGCACCCAAATATCAGGGCAATCAGCAAAACAGATCATTTTGGTACTTTTCAAGGAAACGGTCCGCTCCTTGAAGAGGCCCCATGCAAAATACTGAATCAAAAGAACTGCTCCTTTGTACCTGTGTGTGTGTGACATATTGAAATGAATTTTTTATTTTTTTTTAATTTTTTTTATATCTCATTCTTAATATTTTTCTAAATCACTCCAGGTGGCAAACGTATCTAATATTCCTTCTTCCTCCTTTCTTACCCACAACAACCCTGTGAGGTGGTATGGGCTGAGAGAGAAGGACTGACCCAGCTGGCTTTCATGCCTAAGGCAGGATTAGAGCTCACCGTCTCCTGGTGATTGGCCAAAGTCACCCAGCTGTCTTTCATACCTAAGGCAGGATTAGAACTCACTGCCTCCTGGTGATTGGGCCAAAGTCACCCAATTGACTTTCATGCCTAAGGTGGGACTAAAACTCACCGTCTCCTGGTGATTGGCCCAAGGTCACCCAGCTGACTTTCATGCCTAAGGCGGGACTAGAACTCACTGTCTCCTGGTGATTGGCCAAAGTCACCCAGCTGTCTTTCATACCTAAGGCAGGATTAGAACTCACCGTCTCCTGGTGATTGGCCAAAGTCACCCAGCTGTCTTTCATACCTAAGGCAGGATTAGAACTCACCGTCTCCTGGTGATTGGCCAAAGTCACCTAGCTGTCTTTCATACCTAAGGCGGGACTAGAACTCACTGTCTCCTGGTGATTGGCCAAAGTCACCCAGCTGTCTTTCATACCTAAGGCAGGATTAGAACTCACCGTCTCCTGGTGATTGGCCAAAGTCACCCAGCTGTCTTTCATACCTAAGGCGGGACTAGAACTCACCATTTCCTGGTGATTGGGCCAAAGTCACCCAGCTGGCTTTCATGCTGTGGGAAGTCAGCCCCCCCCCCCCCCCCCCGTTAAAGAAATATTCTTGGAAATATTTAAAAGGGCAGAATATATTTCCCTAAAGGATTTAAAAGCAAAAACCAACCCTGCCCCCAAGTCTCTCTGTCCCAAACAGAAACCAAGTCTACCAAATTACAGATGTGTTAATCTTGTTAGAAAGACTGGAGTCAGGAAGATGGGATTAGATCCCTAAAATCAACAAAAGTCCAACACTCATCAGCCCCAGCCTCAGGGAAGCAGGATATGACCCTTGGGACATAATAGGATTAGCCCACCACCATCAGAATACCAGAAAGGCACACCCAGACTCAGGTCAGAATATGTGACACAGGAAATACAAAGCCTCAAACAGGAAACAACTCCAAACAAAAGGCTCCAGAGGGTATAAAAGCCCACTCCCAACATGTGCTCAGCCGTTGTTGTTGTTGTTTTCTGCTAGAATCATCTTTCTGTCTGGCTCTCCTGTTCAATAAACTGTAATCTTCTTCCTAAAGCAGTCGCCATGTTGTTTATCCCCAGCTTGGACTGAACCATGATTTATTTATTTATTTATTTATTTATTTATTAGTTGAATTTATATACCGCCCTATTCCCAAAGGACTCAGGGCGGTTCACAGGGCAAGTTAAAAACAATACAAAAGAGAGAATAAAATCAAATTAAATTAATACAAGCCCACAATTAAGATAACATTAAAAATTAAAAATTAAAATTAAATTAATTTAATAATTTAATTTAATTTAATTTAATTATTTAATTTAATTTAATTTAATTTAATTTAATTTAATTTAATTTAATTTAATTTAATAATTTAATTTAATTTAATTAATATAATTTAAAATCCCTCAGTCCAGGCCAGACAATTCAAACAACCATGATGAAGACTTTTCCCTCAACAATGCCTGAGGCAGAACTTGAACTCACAATCTTGTTTTACATGACAATGGCAGACCCCCTCTCCAACTCTTCCTCCGGCCGACCCCTCTGATTTATATCACCCCCAACCTAACAAAAATGGGGATCCAGCTTTCAAAGCTGGGAAACTTTAGTCCGGCATTATCCGAAAACAAAGCAAAGCAAAAATTAAAATAATTTTTTAAAAAGCAAGGTAGGCGCGCGCCTGGGTGATTGGGGTGGGGTGGGAATTCTCTTTTTCCCAGCGGCAAAACTGGCCTGCCGCTGAGTGGAAACCGCTGCCCTTTCTTTCCGCTGGGAACGCAGAGGAAAACAGAGATGGCCTTGAGCTGGAAAAGGTGATTTTAATAGAGGGCAAATCTCAACCAGGCCTGCTGGTTGATCAAGGTTAAAATCCTTCTGGCTGGCCTAGGTGGTAGAAGGAAAGGGGGGGGAGGACTGGTGGAAATTTACAGCCGTTCCCCATAAAGCTACACTTCAGCTGTTCCCCCAGAGCTGCAGCTCATGAAAACAGGCCCCTTTCGAAATGGGGAGATTGATGGAGTCTCCAGCCCTGCCAGCTGTAAATATACCACCAGCCTTGTGAGAACAGGGCTGGGACATCACCGGCTGGCAGCACAGGGCTTCTGGTTTTTCAAAAGCTGCCTAAACACATACAGGTGGTCACCCTTACTCCTAAATGCAGGATTCACAGGGGAACAAAGTCACTGGAGATGGCTGGAGTGCTGGCTTCCCTTCAGAAGTTGGGGTGCTCCATCACTGGAGGCTTTCAAGAACAGACTGTGCAGTTGCTTGTCTGAAAATGGTATATAGGGTCTCCTGCTGGTGCTGGAGGTTGGACTAGAAGACCTCCAAGGTCCCTTCCAACTCTGTTGTAATGTTATTTTGTCCTAAGAGTTGAATCCACAAAAAACACCTGTCTAGTGGGGCTCTTTACTGGCTCCGGATGCATTTAGTGATTGGTCAGCTTTTTAAATCAACTCAGCTCTGGAAAGATCATAGACTGTGATCCAAAATGTGGAGCAGCTAAATTCCTTAATTTCACCACACGTGGATAAACTTTGCCATAGTTTTAACTGGGAAATTGGGGAGCATCCTAGAGCAGGGTTAGGCGACCTTGGCTCTTCTAGGACTCGTGGACTTCAACTCCCAGAATTCCTGAGCCGGCATGGCTCAGCAGGGAAACCTCTCCATTTCTCCTCAGCATGGCTGGCTCAGGAATTCTGGGAGTTGAAGTCCACAAGTCATAAAGCGGCCTAGGCCTAGGCCAGGGGTAGGCAACCTTGGCCCTTTTATGACTTGTGGACTTCAACTCCCAGAATTCCCAAGCCAGCCATGCTGAGGAGAAAGGGAGAGGTTTCCCTGCTGAGCCATGCCGGCTCAGGAATTCTGGGAGTTGAAGTCCACAAGTCCTAAAAGAGCCAAGGTTGCCTACCCCTGTCCTAGACCAAGCCAAGTCCAAAAATGCTAGAAAGTTCCTGGAAGCCTGACAAACTGGCCCTTGAGATAAACACATCGAGATAAACAACTACAACATGCCATTCAAAAGAGACAAGCCAGAAGCCAAAAGGGAAACAAACAGTCCAAAACATCTCCTCACCAGCAATCAACACCCAGATGAGCAGAGATTAATTCCACGATTAACTCTAGACCGAAATCCAGAAGTAAACAATACCACAATCGAGGATCTACCAACTTGGTAAACAACAGCCTAATCAAGGAGCCCCTGAGAACACAGATGCCAACACAGACAGGATGAGCTTCTATTATTTAAAATGAAAGCAAACCCCACTCTCTTCCAGCACTGATAATGTTAGCTAGTTTGGTAATGAAACATCTGCAAGAAAATAACCAAGCTCAGAGAGCACCGGGGACCCCACACTAAACAATATCCATTCAAGGAACAACCAGTTTAGACAATTAGTATAAAACAGCCAGATTTGGGAACCACCAAGAACATGTCCCTTAACATTGACAGGGCAAGCCATTTGTATCTAAACCCCCTTCTAGCACTGATGATGTTACCTAGTTTGATAATGAAACATCTGCAAGAAAACCACCAAGCTCAGAGAGCACCAAGGACCCCACAGTCCTCCTCCTCCTCCTCCTCCTCATCCCCCCCACTCCTTTCTAGCATTTCAGTCAGACCCAGATTGACCCTCCTTGCCCCAAATAAAAACCCCTAAAATCCCAGGGTCAATTCCTCTCTTTGCCTAACTCCATCAGACCTAGATTGATCTTCCCTGCTCCACCCCAAACCCCCGGAATCCCATTTAAACCCAAAAGGAGAAGCTCCGCTCACCAGCTGCCAGCACAGCTCAAGGGCAGCCCTAAGAAGTGAGTTTCAGCATAGTAACCAGGTGAGAAAAGTCAAGGTTCCGTCCTCGCTCAGGGACACGCCCCCCATTGTCTCAACATTCCATCCAATCAAGGACACACACCCCCCATTGCCTCAACATTCCATCCGCTTAACAATGGACTTCCCAGTGCTGCTCCCCTCCTGAAAGGGGCTATTTGTGTAACAAGAGAAATAACTCCAGGTAAGCTGACAAGCACCTGCCCAGCTTCCCCAAAACTGGCCAGCCAATCTGATCTCTAGAATTTCCCTACCTTACACCTCTTAAGTGACTGATGAAAGATAATTATTTGTAAGTCAGGGTTGAATTGGGGTCTGAGCTTGGTGGTTTTCTTGCAGACGTTTCATGACCCAACTAAGTGACACCATCAGTGCTGGGAGGGAGAGAGGTTTGTGGAGAGGAGGAAGAGGAGGAGGACGAGGAGGACGAGGACGAGGAGGAGGACGAGGAGGAGGACTGTGGGGTCCTTGGTGTTCTCTAAGCTTGGTGGTTTTCTTGCAGACGTTTCATGACCCAACTAAGTGACACCATCAGTGCTGGGAGGGAGAGAGGTTTGTGGAGAGGAGGAGGAGGAGGAGGACGAGGACGAGGAGGACGAGGAGGACGAGGACGAGGAGGAGGAGGATGACTGTGGGGTCCTTGGTGCTCTCTGAGCTTGGTGGTTTTCTTGCAGACGTTTCATGACCCAACTAAGTGACACCATCAGTTCTGGGGGGGAGAGAGGTTTGTGGAGAGGAGGAGGAGGAGGAGGAGGAGGAGGACTGTGGGGTCCTTGGTGCTCTCTGAGCTTGGTGGTTTTCTTGCAGACGTTTCATGACCCAACTAGGTAACGTTATCAGTGTTAGAAGGGATGCTCTCATTTAGATTCCTTTCGAGCAGCACAGATAATGTTACCTAGTGTGGTAATGAAAAGTCTGCAGCAATTCACTTAGCCACTGTGGCAAGACAGGCCATAAAATGGGGCAAAACCCACTTAACCACAGAATTGTTTACCAACGATAACTTTGGCCTCAGCTGTGGCCATAAATACATACCACTTGCCAAGGGTCCCAATTTTCATGACATGATCACGGGGATGCTCCAGTGGGGAAAATGGTCATAAGTCATTTGTTTCAGGGCTATTGCAACTTTGAACAGTCACTAAATGATTGATTGTATGTCGAGGACTACCTGTATTAAATTTTTATGCAGTCCATCTCCCCTAAAAGGTGACCAATCCCTTCCCCCTTTAATCCATAAAAGACTGAAATGGTGATTTGAAATAATAATAATAATAATGATAATGATGATGATGATGATGATGATGATGTTGGAAGGGACCTTGGATGTCATCTAGTCCAACCCTCTGCTCAGGCAGGAAACCCTATACCATTTCAGACAAATGGCTGTACAGTCTCTTCTTAAAAACTTCCAGTGTTGGAGCATTCACAGCTTCTGGAGGCAGGTTGTTCCACTGATTAATTGTTCTAACTGTCAGGAAGTTTCTCCTCAGTTCTAGGTTGCTTCTCTCCTTGATTGGTTTCCATCCGTTGCTTCTTGTCCTGCTTTCAGGTGCTTTGGAGAATAGCTTGACTCTCTCTTCTTTGGGGCAGCCTCTGAGATACTGGAACACTGCTATCATGTCCCCCCTCGTCCTTCTCTTCATTAAACTAGACATACCCAATTCCAGCAACCGTTCCCTATATGTTTTAGCCTCCAGTCCCCCAATCATCTTTGTTGCTCTTCTCTGCGCTCTTTCTAAAGTCTCAGCAACTTTTTTACATCGGGGTGACCAAAACTGGATTCAGTATTCCAAGTATGGCCTTACCAAGGTGTTGTAGAGTGGTATTAACACTTCAAGTGATCTTGATTCTATTGATGCAAACTCGTACAAATTCAGCACACGGTATCCCAAGGCTCATAAAGACTCTTGCTGTTTGGGAATGCTTGAATCCCAGCTCAGAGAAGGACTGAGAAGGTGAGCAAATTCATCTTTGCAACCCTGTTTTTCTGCTAAGCTTTCCAGATTCAGAATTTTGGGGGACCAGCAAAACAGTGAAAGGCAAGCCATATATTTCCCCTTTATGTTCTTCTAGCTGGCCCCTAACTGACATGTAAACAGAAAAGTTATTGTATGTTAAATAAATACTAATTGATTATTTTAAATATATGTGGCAAGAGCTTAATGGCTAGATAATGAAACTTACACTATTAATGTGGCTGTTAAACGTCAGTTATTATGGTTTTATAATTAATTGAATAGTTAAAAAAGGTAAAGGTTCCCCCGCACATGCGTGCTAGTCGTTTCCGACTCTAGGGGGCGGTGCTCATCTCCGTTTCAAAGCCGAAGAGCCAGCGCTTGTCCGAGGACATCTCCGTGGTCATGTGGCCGGCATGACTAGACGCCAAAGGCGCACGGAACGCTGTTACTTTCCCACCGTAGTGGTCCCTATTTTTCTACTTGCATTTTTACGTGCTTTCGAACTGCTAGGTTGGCAGAAGCAGGGACGAGTAACAGGCGCTCACTCTGTTATGCGGCACTCGGGATTCGACCCGCCAAACTGCCGACCTTCCGATCAACAAGCTCAGCGTTCTAACCCACTGAGCCACCGCGTCCCATCAATTGAATAGTTAGAAGGGCTTAATTTTTTGTTCTTAAGGTGCAACAGGTCAGGATAATATATACGTCAGCCAATGCAAAAATGTGTAAGAACAGGATGGAGGAGAAAAAGAAATATATTTACCAGAATCTATTTTCTTGGTCTGTACTGTTCTGACCTTTGAGGAATGAACTTACACAATTCAGTTATACTCCACGCTTATAGACAAAGCTATCAACTTTCTGAAGAGCTGAAGAAGCTTCTTGGATGAGAAGGAAAACGTCTTCAAAGAAAAACAAGAAAGTCCAGTTGCCTCCTGAAAAAGCGTCTTTGGGATATCAACCTTCTTCTTATAAATTACATTTCGGAATCCTGTCCTCATTCATTTCATTTATACATCACACTTATGGGTCCCTTGCCTCCACCACAGCTCTGAGCAATTTGAAAATTAAAAATAAAATAAAGAAATAAAAAGAATACAGGTAGTCCTTGAGTTACGACCACAGTTGAGCCCAAACTTTCCATTCCTAAGCAGGCTAAGTGAATTTTGCCCCATTCTGCGACTTTTCTTGCCACAGCTGTTATGTGGATCATTGAAGTTATTAAGTTAGTAACGCGGTTGGCTCCCCCGTTGATTTTGCTTGTCGGAAGCTCACAAAAGGGGATCATGTGTTTCCAGGACATTGCAACCGTTTAATGACCATTCGAAGTTATAACAGCATTGAAAAAAAGTGTCTTATGGCTATTTTTCACATTTAAAACCCTGTTGCAGCATCCCTGTGCTCACATGATCCAAATTCAGGCATTTGGCAACTGGCTCGTATTTGTGATGGTTGCGATGTCCTAGGACAGGGCTTTTCAACCAGTGGTACGGGTACCACCTGTGGTACATTGGCACCTGGCAGGTGGTACGTGACCATCCTAGAAAAGGGGTAGCGGGGGAGGGGAATGAGCTGAACTGGTGGCAGCACCGCACAAGCCTGAGCGAGAGACGGCTGGAGCTGCAGGGCTGTCAGGGCTCAGCAGAAATGCCAGGATCAGCGCCAGGCTCCAGCTGGAGCTCAGTGCTGATCCTGGCGCTTCTGAGCCCAGAAGAAGTGCCAATCAGCTGGAATGTTGCAGCATCTTCAGCGACACTGGGGTATGGCAGCAGGCGTATGGACAGAGGGCCGTATCGTTACCGGGAGGGCCGTCCCCGCTGTCTACAAGCGGTGAGGCGCTCCGACCCTCTGTTTCTTCCCCGAGGTGCCGGGAGCGAGGATGTGCAGCCTCCTGAGCTCCGGCTGGTTTACCTGAATGCCAGGTCCGTGGTTAACAAGGCTCCCCTTGTGCGGGATTTGGTGGAGGGTGAGCATGCGGACCTGGCTTGTATCACCGAAACCTGGTTGGGTCCAGAGGGTGGGGTCCCTTTGGTTGATCTTTGCCCACCAGGTTTCCGAGCGTTACACCGGCCTCGGGCTCAAGGTAGGGGCGGGGGAGTGGCGGTAGTTATCAGGGAGACCTTATGTCCGCGGGAGACCACCGTCCCTCAGATAGTCGGGTGTGAGTCTCTCTTTTTGAGGTTTGGTTCGGGGGCGCAGTTGGGCTTGCTGCTGGTGTACGTTTCGCCTAGTCACACAGCGGCAGCCCTGCCTGAGCTACTCGATGTCCTCTCCGGTTTGGTGATTGAGTTCCCCAAACTTTTAGTTTTGGGTGACTTCAATCTACCATCCCTGGGAGGGTCATCTGAGTTAGCTCGGGAGTTCATGGCTTCCATGACGGCCATGGACCTAACGCAGGTAATTTCTGAACCAACTCATGAGGGAGGCCACACCCTGAGGATTATCTGGATCCGTACCAATCGGGTTTCAGGCCCGGGTACAGCACGGAGACGGCATTGGTCGCTCTGGTGAATGATCTCTGGAGGGCTCGGGATAGGGGATGTTCCTCTGTCCTAGTCCTATTAGACCTCTCAGCGGCTTTCGATACCATCGACCATGGTATCCTGCTGCGGCGTCTCAGGGGATTGGGAGTGGGAGGCACGGTTCTTCGGTGGTTCTCCTCCTATCTCCTGGGACGTTCGCAGTCGGTGTTGGCAGGGGGGCAGAGTTCGGCCCCTAGGTCTCTCGTTTGTGGAGTTCCTCAGGGGTCGGTTCTCTCGCCTCTCCTGTTCAACATCTACATGAAACCGCTGGGTGAGATCATTCGTGGTTTTGGAGTTGGGTATCATCAATATGCTGATGATACCCAACTTTTTATTTCGACCCCAAACCACCCCAGTGATGCCCTCGCTGTGATGTCCCGTTGCCTGGAGGCGGTTCGGGTCTGGATGGGGAGGAACAGACTTCAACTCAACCCTGACAAGACTGAGTGGCTGTACATTCCGGCATCCCGGGACATTCAAAATGTTCCATCTCTCTTTATGGGGGGTGAGTCTTTACCCCCCGTGGATAGGGCGCGCAACTTGGGAGTCCTCCTAGATTCGCGGCTTACCTTAGAAGATCATATAGTAGCCGTGACTAGGGGGGCTTTCGCTCAGGTTCGCCTGGTGCGTCAGTTGCGGCCCTATCTAGACCGGGATGCCTTGTGTACGGTCACTCATGCGCTCGTGACCTCTCGTCTTGAATATTGCAATGCTCTCTACATGGGGCTTCCCTTGAAGACCACTCGGAGGCTCCAACTGGTACAGAATGCGGCCGCGAGAGTTGTCTTGGGAGTTTCCCGGTACTCCCATGTTACACCTTTGCTCCGCGAGCTGCATTGGTTACCAGTTGTCTTCCGGGTGAGGTTCAAGGTCTTAGTGATGGTTTTTAAGTCCTTACATGGCATGTGTCCGGAATCCCTCGGGGATCACCTGCTGCCGGCGTCAACTCCCCTCCGCCCTGTGCGTTCCCACAGAGAGGGCCTCCTCAGGGTGCCTCCGGTCAGAGAATGCCGGCTGGTGGCCCCCAGGGGGAGGGCCTTCTCTGTGGGCGCCCCGGCTTTGTGGAATCAACTGCCGGTTGAGCTCCGGATGGCACCGGATCTCCGCTCCTTCCGGCGCGGGTTAAAGACCCACTTATTCGAACAAGCTGGCCTGGCCTGATAGGGAGTTAATTTAGGGTTTTAAATATTTGTATATTTTATTGTTTTATTTTGGGCATTAATTTAATTCTATTTTAACTTTTGTATTTTTGTATTTTTATTATATGCCCTGTTCACCGCCCTGAGTCCTTCGGGAGAAGGGCGGTATAAAAATTTAATAAAACGTAAACGTAAACGTAAACGTAAACGTAAACGTCTTGTGAGTTACATTCGGATGCTTGGCAACTGATTCATATTTATGATGGCCACAGTGTCTCAGGGTCATGTGAAGTGACCAAAACCTGCTGCAACCACCCAACAAAGGGGGGGATAAAAACCAATCTCCCACCCCACCCCCGCTGCCAATCCTCAACAGAAATGCTCACAACAATGAAAACCTCGGACAGGAGGAAGAGCGCTGCCGGGCGGGCGGGCAGGCAGGTGTCTTGCTCGGCTGTGGCTTGGGGGGGCACTTTTTTCAGTGCCATTGTAACTTCGAACAGTCACTAAGCGAACTGTTGTAAGTCGAGGACTACCTGTACTTCATCACTTTTTTTCCTTTTTTGTGTGTGTTTTTGGTCATCAAGTTTTTGACACCTTGCTAGGCAACTGGTGGTCCTCGGATGTTGCCATATCCTAAAAGTGGTACAATGGGTGAAGAGGTTGAAAAGCCCTGTTCTAGGATCATATGGACACATTTTGTGAACTTCTGACAAGCAAAGTCAATGGGGAAGCCAGATTCATATAACAACCACGTGATGGAACAACAACTGCAGTGATTCAGGTAACAACTTCATCACTGGAACAGCTTCATCACTGGAGGTTTTTAAGAAGAGACTGGACAGCCATTTGTCCAGTACGGTATAGGGTCTCCTGCATGAATGAGGGTTGGACTAGAAGACCTCCAAGGTCCCTTCCAACTCTGTTATTCTGTGAATGAGGTCATGGGATGACCCGCCTTACGACAATCAACCAAAATGGCAGGCTCACTTGTCACACCTCAATGACTGCCTGTAAAAGGTCTTTTCTTTTGTTGCCTCTGAGGGAAAGTTTGGACGTAATTTGAATTGTAAGCTATCAATTGATTGAAATAGGTGGAAGAAAGAAAGAAAGAAAGAAAGAAAGAAAGAAAGAAAGAAAGAAAGAAAGAAAGAAAGAAAGAAAGAAAGAAAGAAAGAAAGAAAGAAAGAAAGAAAGAAAGAAAGAAAGAAAGAAAGAAAGAAAGAAAGAAAGAAAGAAAGAAAGAAAGAAAGAAAGAAAGAAAGAAAGAAAGAAAAAGGAAGGAAGGAAGGAAGGAAGGAAGGAAGGAAGGAAGGAAGGAAGGAAGGAAGGAAGGAAGGAAGGAAGAAACGAAAGAAAGAAAGAAAGAAAGAAAGAAAGAAAGAAAGAAAGAAAGAAAGAAAGAAAGAAAGAAAGAAAGAAAGAAAGAAAGAAAGAAAGAATCACCAGCCAGTTCTTCTCTTCCACTTCTATCTATTGTAAGCTAGAAATAGGTTGAAACTCAAATCCTTTGGCCACCTAATGAGAAGGAAGGACTCACTGGAGAAGAGCCTAATGCTGGGAAAGGTGGAGGGCAAGAGAAGAAGGGGACGACAGAGAACGAGGTGGATGGATGGAGTCACTGAAGCAGTAGGTGTGAGCTTAAATGGACTCCAGAAGATGGCAGAGGACAGGAAGGCATGGAGGAATGTTGTCTGTGGGGTTGCGATGGGTCAGACATGACTTTGCAGCTAACAACAATAACAACAACAACAGAAATAGGTGGCTAAAAGAAAGAAAGAAAGAAAGAAAGAAAGAAAGAAAGAAAGAAAGAAAGAAAGAAAGAAAGAAAGAAAGAAAGAAAGAAAGAAAGAAAGAAAGAAAGAAAGAAAGAAAAGAAAAAGGAAGGAAGGAAGGAAGGAAGGAAGGAAGGAAGGAAGGAAGGAAGGAAGGAAGGAAGGAAGGAAGGAAGGAAGGAAGGAAGGAAGGAAGGACAATCACCAGCCAGTTCTTCTCTTCCTCCTCCTCATTCACCACCTTCTCTTCTTTCTTTCTTTCTTTCTTTCTTTCTTTCTTTCTTTTTTTTTCTTTCTTTCTTTCTTTCTTTTCTTTCTTTCTTTCTTCTCTTCTTCCTCCTCCACCTCCACCTCCTTCACCTTTTCTCTTTCTTTCTTTCTTTCTTTCTTTGTAAGAAAACTATCTATCGTAAGCTATCTCTTGATTGAAATAGGTGGCTATAAGAAAGAAGGAAAGGAAGGAAGGAAGGAAGGAAGGAAGGAAGGAAGGAAGGAAGGAAGGAAGGAAGGAAGGAAGGGGAGGAGAAAAAGAAAGAAAGAGAGAGAGAGAGAGAATCACCAGAGTTTCTTTCTTTCTTTCTTTCTTTCTTTCTTTCTTTCTTTCTTTCTTTCTTTCTTTCTTTCTTTCTTTCTTTCTTTCTTTCTTTCTTTCTTATAGCCCCCTCTTTCAATCAATAGATAGCTTACAATAGATCCACCTTTTCTCTTTTTTTCTTTGTAAGAAAGCTATCTATCGTAAGCTATCTCTTGATTGAAATAGGGGGCTATAAGAAAAAAGGAAAGAGAAGGAAGGAAGGAAGGAAGGAAGGAAGGAAGGAAGGAAGGAAGGAAGGAAGGAAGGAAGGAAGGAAGGAAGGGGAAGAGAAGAAGAAAGAAAGAGAGAGAGAGAGAGAATCACAAGCCAGTTTCTTTTCTTTTCTTTTCTTTTCTTTCTTTCTTTCTTTCTTTCTTTCTTTCTTTCTTTCTTTCTTTCTTTCTTTCTTTCTTTTCTTTCTTTCTTATAGCCCCCTCTTTCAATCAATAGGTAGCTTACAATAGATAGATCTATTTCTTACACAGAAAGACGGAAAGAAAGAAGAGGAGTAGGAGGAGGAGGAGGAGGAGGAGGAGGAGGAGGAAGAGAAGAACTGGCTGGCGATGCTCACTGCAGGTCAAAGCCAGCAGCTCCCCTCCACACACGATGCAATGTCAGAATCTACCTTCACGGTTCAGCGCCTGCTATTCACTGGCTGGCTGGGGGTCTAAATCAGCCATTCTTCCCCCGTCCAGGCACGGCTTTTCTTTCCAGCGCTGCAGGGATGACCCCAGGTTCATCCTCCGAATGAAGCGCTTGGCATTAAATTTCATTAACCTCAGATCCCCCATAAAAAAAGTGGCAAAAGGGCATCCGAGAGATACCTTTTCCAGGGCCTCGATCTCCCGTCCCAGATTCCCATGAATATCAATCAGGGCAGATGGGTTGGGGTTCCCCCACCACCACCTTGTTCCCGAAAAATAGGATTTGCGACCTTGGGCTTGTTCAGAGTCAGTTCTCCGGAAAAAGGACCCTTGGAACGTGGCGCGTGCGTCCCAGCCCCTTTTGCTTTGAAGGAAAGCCATTTTTAAAAGATATGTTTTGTTTTTAAAAAAAAAACTGGCTTCGTTTTAAAAACGTGGCTTCGTTTTTAAAATACGGTTGGGGTGTTTTTTAAAATAAAATAAAATATTTTCTGTTTTTTGAAAATATTGCTTTGTTTTTAAAAGACGGCTTTGTTTTTTAAAAAGGCCGCTTTGCTTATAAAATATCGCTTTGTTTTTAAAACGTCACTTTGTTTTAAAATACCGTTTTGTTTTTTTGTTTTTTTGTTTTTTTTCAAATATCGTTGTGGAACGGTTGCAATTATTGACCCTGAAAGTAAGCTTGGGTGCTAATCACTTTTGTAAGGGAGCCACTTTCCTGAGGTCCTCTGGTGAAAATATCGTCTACATCCTGAGAAAATCCCAGATGCCGATTAATGCGCGACATTGTGCGTTAATTTTTCTCCTGCCTTATTCTTGTCAAATCCTGCATTGGTGCTAAAGAGGAAGGGACGGAAGAAAAGAAGGAGGAATTGGGAAACTAAGATTCTTCTACAAAGGCGTCATCGCCATGCAGTTTAATTTTCCTACTTTGCAAACCAAAAAAAGCTTCTGTTTTTCTCTCTCAATCTCCATATGCTTCAGAGTTCATTCAGAATTCCTTGATTTGGCTGAGATTTGAGGAAGATTGTTCAATTGCCAGGAGGCAGGCATATAATACTGTTGTTTATTTTTCTTTCCATATGTTTTATTTCGCTATTTATTTGTATCCCGCTTTTGTTATTTTTAAAGGACGCAGTGGCTCAGTGGGTTAGGACGCTGAGCTTGTCGACCAGAAGGCCGGCAGTTTGGCGGGTCGAATCCCGAGTGCTGCGTAGCAGAGTGAGCGCCTGTTACTCGTCCCAGCTTCTGCCAACCTAGCAGTTCGAAAGCGCGTAAAAATGCAAGTAGAAAAATAGGGACCACTACGGTGGGAAGGTAACAGCGTTCCGTGCGCCTTTGGCGTCTAGTCATGCCGGCCACATGACCACGGAGACGTCCTCGGACAAGCGCTGGCTCTTTGGCTTTGAAACAGAGATTAGCACCGGCCCCTAGAGTTGGAAACGACTAGCACGCATGTGCGGGGGAACCTTTACCTTTTACCTTTGTTATTTTTACAAAGAACCCAAAGTGGCGAACATATCCAGCAGACTTCCTTCCTCCTCCTATTTTCCCCACAATAACAACAACCATGCGAGGCAGGTTTGGGCTGAGAAAGAGAGGGACTGGCCCAAAGTCACCCACCGGTTTTCATGGCCAAGGCAAGACGTGAACTCATGATCTTCTGCTTTCTAGCCTCATGTGGCAATAGCACGTAGACTTCTATACCACTTCACAGGGCTTTACAGCCCTCTCTAAGCAGCTTACAGAGTCAGCATATTGCCCCACAACAGTCTGGGTCCTCATTTTACTGACCTCGGAAGGATGGAAGGCTGAGTCAACCTTGAGCCGGTCAGGATCGAACTGCTAGCTGTTGGCAGAATTAGCCTGCAATACCAGCTCGAGGATCCAAATAAATAACCAGGTTCATTCCGTTTCTGAAAATCTTACTGTTTGTTGAATAGACAGCACGGTGCTGTCGAAGCAAAATTCACTGTAAGGTTCCAGGACACCAGATCATGGAATTAAACAATAGTCTTTTCTCACATAGTCCCTGTAAACAATTTCACTTTGCTATGGGAACCGTCTGCTTCTCTTCCACACCTGCTGCAGTGTCCTTAGAAAGGTTTCAGGCTCTCACAGTCTTCAGCAGAATCGAAAGGGTTTCATATCTCCATCTAAACACTTCTAAAGCAACACCTCCCCCCTTAACTCTAATGGCAAGTTGAAATGAAGAGGCACGTCGCTACCAAAGTTTCATTCTTGACAACCGCATTCTAACCACTGTGCCACCACGGATCTTTTTAGATCTTGATAACTTCCCTCCAAAACTTTCCTAGCTGCTCCTATGTAAAAAGCCCAGAACAAGAGAAATTCTTCCATAATGTACTTTCCTTCCTTCCTTCCCTCCCTCCCTCCTTCCTTCCTTCCTTCCTTCCTTCCTTCCTTCCTCCCTTCCTCCTCCTTCCTTATTTCCTTATTTCCTTCCTTCCTTCTACCTTCCTTCCTCTCTCCCTCCTTTCTTTCTCTCTTCCTTTCTTTCCTTCCTTCCTTCCTCTCTCCCTCCCTTTCATTCTTTCTTTCTACATTTACTTCCTATTTCCTGCTTTAAAAAAAGCCATTGAAGATAATGGATTCGCTATACAACCCTCCATGTTTGGTTAATGACCGCCACAAGAATGGTTTAGCATAAAATTGGGTGCGGTCGCCTGCTGACCCACTTAACCACTGTACAACCACAACTGAGCCCCAACCTTCTGTCGCTAAGCAAGTCAGTGGTTGAGTGAGTTTTGTTCCATTTTACAACCTTTCTTGCCACAGTTGTTAAGTGAATCACTGCAGTGGTTAAGTTAGTAATATGGTTGTTAAGTCAATCTGGCTTTCCCATTGACTTTTAGCTTGTCAGAAGGTCGCAAAAGGGGGTCACGTGGCCCAGGGATAGTGCAACTGTCATAAATACGAGTCAGTTGCCAAGCATCAGAATACATACATACATACATGCATACATACATACATACATACATATACATACATATACACACACACATACTTACATACTTACATACATACATACATATATATATTATAAATTTTCTAGTTTTACAGTCAAATACTAAATAGACAACGTGTTGTCTGGGTCCATTAGTAATTCAGTGGTATATATTAACTTCTTCAATCTAGATCCAATATTGCACCATCAAATGTTTCCTCTCTTCTTCCGGTAGCACCTGTTTTCCCACACTAGGCAAATACATTTCTTATTGTTATTAATAAGTATACAATTGAATATCAACATCTTTGTTACATTTTTCTCGTAAGATCGATAATGTCAGTTTTAGATAATTTTTCTAACCAAAATAAAACCAAGCATCGGAATTTTGATCATGTGACCCTGGGGATGCTGCGATGGCCATAAGTGTGAGAAATCATCATGAGTCCCTTTTTCCAGTGCCATTGTAACTTTGAACAGTGACTAAATGCATAGTTGTAAGTCGAGGACTGTCTGTATTGGCTGGGTTTTTCTGGTGTAGCAAAAAGTGCCCGGGTCCTTCTCTAATCTACAGAAATGGTGACGGTCACTCAGCTGTGGGTCAAAACCTCCTGTTGTGATTCCTTGCCAGGCAGTTGATCTGGCAGCTGAGTCTGAGGAATCAGAGGAGGAGGAGGAGGGGCCTGGAGTGACATTAGAGTCAGAGGAAGGCTCTGAGGAGCTCCAAAAGTCTGATGAGGAGCCTGGCCCCTCTACTCATGCTCAGGCTGAGACACAGCTGTGCTGGGAGTCTGAGTTGGACAGTGATAAACAGCTGGGACAAATCCAGGATGCACGAAAACGCCGCAAGAGAAGCGAGTAAGACAGAGGAATGCAATGGGGCGGCTCCAAAGGCAAAGGAGAAGGCATTAGGAAGCCACACCTTGGCTGAATTATAAAAGGGAAGGTGTGGGAGGTGCTGGTTGCCAAAGGCAACTGTTCGTGTCGAGGATCGAGTTTCTGTGCTTGTTTGCCTTGGACATTGACTCAGGTCTGTGAGAATAAAAGGGGTTGATTTTTTTCTTGCGGTTCCTGCCTGTTTCTTGGAAGAGGGGTTGCTCCTTGTGAGCATAACAAGGACTCACGAAGGCTGGGACAGAACACCCCCCCTAATAAAGTGACTACAATGCCAACAACTTCAACTTTCAAACTGTTCCCTGTCATTCTAAGCAAACTATCTGTCAACCATCCGAGGAGCAAATTCAAAATCAAGGTATCTCCAAGGCGTTGACATGCCATAAAAGATAGACTTTATTGAGTACACATCTCGGAACCGAAGAAGCAAAACCAGCTCTGGTTTTTCCGCATGAAAATCTGGTTACTTAACAATAGCTTTCCATAAACCCCAGCCACCGAGTGTTCACCTTGCCCAATCATACTTCCTTGGTGTGTTATGAGAACGGTCCACTTCTCCGTCAGACATCTGCTTTTGTGACCTTGGGTCTCGCGGCACGCGGACAGCTTCTTAGAATCCCATTTAGTTCCCACACTTTCTACACACACACCCCCCCGGGTTCTATGGCAAGTTGAGTAGCACTAGAAGTTAGCAAGAATCTTAGCAACTCAACCTTGAGACGCTATTTCCCCCCCCCCATCTAGAAGTAGAGATGAGAAGCATCAAATCCAACTGCCATTACAACATGGCGTTACTCCAGAGAAGCAATTATCGCAAGCCTCAGTGAGGACAAAGAACAGATCACTTAAATGAAGTGAAGCAGAACATGGGGTGGGAAGTTAGCGCAAGAGGATAGTAAGGGTGGAAATGCTGGGAACCAAGAAAATGTCTCCATCGTTTTTCGGGCTTCAACTTGGAAAAAACAGAGATCAATAGAGCAGAACTTCGTTTAATGATGTGAGAAACTATCCAGAACGGAGACCGGCAGGAATCGCTTATTAGAAAACAAACAAGCCAATTAGGAAAATGGAAGTCCTGGAGTAGCTGCTTCTCAACATAACCCTGGGCGAAGGGTTAGTAAAAGAATACCTGGGCAGCCAGGAATTTGCAGCCAAGGCTGAGAATCTAAAATATTGCTGCTATGTACTGATAAAGGACAATATTTGTAGCTCGGGGTTCAACTGAGGGTCCTTTATATAAAATAGAAAAAATATAAATATATAGTGAGAGCCAGTTTGATCTAGTGGTTAAGGCACCAAGCTAGAAAGTAGGAAGACCGTGAGTTCTAATCCCACTTTAGCTATGAAAGCCAGGTGGATGACTTTGGACCAATCAGCAAGAGACGGTGAGTTCTAATCTCACCTTAATCATGAAAGCCGGCTGGATGACTTTGGACCAATCACCGGGAGACTAGTCCTGCCTTAGGCGTGAAAGCTGGTTGGGTGACTCTGGGCCAATCGCCAGGAGATGTTGAGTTCTAGACCCGCCTTAGGCATGAAAGCCAGCTGGATTGGGGCCAATCAGTCCAATCTACCTCATAGGGCTGTTGTTGTGGGAAAAATAGGAAAAGGAAGGTGTGTTGGAATATATTTGCTGCCTTGAGTAAAAATAATAAAGGCGGGATATAAATACATAAATACTGCCACAGTGGCTGGCGCTCTGGGCTACCATTTATTTCTGATGATGGGCAAGGGCTGTGTTTTTCCCAAGGGAGCATGTGTGAAGAATGGTCCTTGCAGAACAGACTGGGGGTGGGTGGGAAATGCCAGTCAGGATCTCAACACAAATAACACAGAGAGGAAGATCAACCACCAGCAGAACATTGCTTCTTGTCCTGCTTTCAGGTGCTTTGGAGAATAGCTTGACTCCCTCTTCTTTGTGGCAGCCCCTGAGATACTGGAAGACTGCTATCATGTCCCCCCTCACCCTTCTCTTCGTTAAACTACACATGCCCAATTCCAGCAACCGTTCCCTATATGTTTTAGCCTCCAATCCCCCAATCATCTTTGTTGCTCTTCTCTGTACTCTTTCTAGAGTCTCGACATCTTTTTTTACATTCTGGTGACCAAAACTGGATGCAGTATTCCAGGTGTGGCCTTACCAAGGCATTGTAAAGTGGTATTAGTACTTCACGCAATCTTGATTCTAACCAAATGCATTCTTTTGAGTTGAACTCTACATTACTATAAATACATGGCTGTCTTTTTTCAGAATATAAAACTGATGTGCCGTTCTTTAAGCTATGTGGTGATTATTGCAGTTCCCCATCCCCCAATTTCCCAACTTACCTAACAACCTTGAAGCTTTCTGGTGATCTCCATTCAACTACAGGCCAGTCCTTGACTTACAACTGTTCGTTTAGTGATCATTCAAAGTTACCATGGCAAAGAAAAAAATGACTTATGACCGTTTTTCACCCTTGCGACCATTACATGGACACATTATCAAAATTCAGATTCTTGGCAACTGACTCACATTTACGACGGGTGCAGTGCAGTCCCAGAGTCATGTGATTCCCCCTTTTGCGACCTTCGGACAAGCAGATTCACTTAACAACCATGTTATTAACTTAACAACTGTAGTGAATCACGTAACCATTGTTGCAAAAAAGGTCGTAAACTGGTGCAAAACTCACTTTAAAAAGTTTCACTCAGCAAGATAAATTTTAGGCTCACTTGTGGTCGTAAGTCAAGGAATACCTATAAGGAGCTGGTCATCTACTCAGTCATGCTCTAAAATTCCTGCATCCTAGACAAGTTCCATCACAAAGTCAAGCTATTCTCCAAAGCTCCTGAAGGCAGGACAAGAAGCAATGGATGGAAACTAATCAAAGAGAGAAGCAACCTAGAACTAAGGAGAATTTAGCAAGTAAAATAATAATAATAATAATAATAATAATAATAATAATAATAATAATAATAATAATAATAATAATAATAATAATAATAATAATAATAATAGGAGGAGGAGGAGTTGGAAGGAACCTTGGAGGTCATCTAGTCCAACCCCCTGCTCAGGCAAGAAACCCTATACCATTTCAGACAAATGGCTGTCCAGTCTCTTCTTAAAAACCTCCAGTGTTGGAACGTTCACAGCTTCTGGAGGCAGGTTGTTCCACTGGTTAATTGTCCTCACTGTCAGGAAGTTTCTCCTTAGTTCTAGGTTGCTTCTCTCCTTGATTTTTTTTCCATCCGTTGCTTCTTGTCCTGCCCTCCGGTCCTTTGGATGCACTTCTCCACTTTGGTAACTTGAAGATAGGTGGACTTCAACTCCCAGAATTCCACAGCCAGCATGACTCCATGGCTTCAGCCAGAATCAGAGGGGCCTCTCTCTCTGCAGAATGCCATAGGAGACCAGATTCTCTGCTATTGAAATCAGGGAAGCATACAACTTTAACAGTAAAATAACTCACCAATACTTGAAGACACTTTAGTTATGCTCCATAATCATATCTACGTCCCATCCTGGCCGTAAAGGTTGCAAACCAGGTCATGATGTTAGATGATGGGAAAACATCTGGGGGGAGGGGGGAGCGGTACTGCATAGGAATCCCCCCTTTGAGCACAATGTGTGATGTTGTGTGTCAAGGTTTGACGGTCTCCCCCACCACATTTGCACAATGGCCATCTGTAACAATGTTAAAACCGATTAATTGAAGTAACCTTGGGGGAATATAGTGCCTGTCAATCTTCCCTGCATCCATTGCTGAAATGACAACTGAAAGCCGACAAGAGGTAGGGAGGAGATGACATTTGCAAATGGAACATGGTGATACACCGATCAAATCAACAAAATGGGTGGGCGTCCCCTCTGCGCATATTTTATTTTGGCAGTTAATAGTCGCGGAGGGAGGAAAAGGAGAGCTTTTTGCAAACAGTGTCATATATTTGCAATTTCCTTGTGGCCTCTTAAGTATGTGTCTGCAGTACAAACACCGATCCATCTCTTTATGTAAGATAGTCCTCAACTTATGACCACAATAGAGCTGTTATTAAGTGAGACATTTGCTACGTGAGTTTTGTCCCATTTTATGACTTTTCTTGCCACCGTTGTTAAGTCAATCACTGCAGTTGATAAGTTAGTAACCCGGTTATTAAATAAACCTGGCTTCCCCATTGACTATTGGTCGGAAGGTCGCAAAAGGGGATCACAAGACCGCCAGGAAGCTGTAACCATCATAAATACGAGCCAGTTGCCAAGCATCCCAAAATTGATACATGTGACCATGGGGATGCTGCAATGGTCGTAAGTGTGAAAAACAGCCATAAGTCACTTTTTTCTGTGCCTTTGTAACTTTGAATGATCATTTAAAAAATGGTTGTAAGTTGACAACTATCTGTAACAGGGATCTTCAAACTTGGCCCTTTTATGACTTGTGGACTTCAACTCCCAGAATTCCTCAGCCAGGCACACAAGTCATGAAGGGGCCATAGTTCCCCATGCTGGCTCAGGAATTCTGGGAATTGAAGTCCACAAGTCATGAAAGGGCCAGGTTTGAGGACCCCTGATCTATAATAAGATCTCCTGCCTTGAACAAGAGGTTGAACTAAAAGAGACCTCCAAAGACCCTTCTAGCCCTTTGAGTCTATGATTCTATGACCACAGAGATAGATTTTTTCTCAGGTAGTGTTTCTCAAACAGTATCTTTAAGATGTGTGGACTTCAACTCCCAGAAGCGCCTAGTCAGCCTTCCTGACCAGGGAATTCTGGGAGTTGAAGTCCACACGTCTTAAGAGTTGCTAAAGTTCAAAAACGCTGCTCTGAAGTGTTCTGTCCCCTGTTTTGTCTTTCAGCTCTTCCAATGATGCGCCCCCTCATCACTATAAGTGAGTCCATCCAGCTTTTCCTTTCAAACATGCAAGATTCTGTTAATGCAGCCTTACAATAAAGCTGAATGAGCATATTTGGTTAGTGTTGCCTGTCTGGCCTATCTAGGAAGGTTGAGATCCATCTTGCAAGTCTGAAAGAACAAATCTCCCACTTTCTCTTCTACAGCCTGAGAAATTGGGGAGGGTCCCTTCTCAGTTCCTTGCCCCGCCCATTATGCAGCTGTGGGATATGCTATGTCTTGGGGAAAAAATTCAGAGAAGAGCAACTCAGATGATCAAAGGCCTGGAGACTAAAACATATAAAGAATGGCTGCAGGACTTGGGTTTGGCTAAAGAAAAGAAGAAATAGGGGAGACGTGGTAGCAGTCCTCCAGTATCTGAGGGGCTGCCACAAAGAAGAGGGGATCATGTTATTCACCAAAGCACCAGAGGGAAGGACGAGAAACAATGTTTGGAAACTGACCAAAGAGAGAAGCAACCTTTGAATTAAGGAGAAACTTCCTAACGAGGACAATTAACCAGTGGAACAGCTTGCCCCCACAAATTGTGGGCACTCCATCACTGGAGATTTTTAAGAAGAGGCTAGACAGTCGCTTGTCTGAAATGGTTTAGATTCGCCTGCTTGAGCAGGGGGCTGGACTAGAAGACCTCCAAGGTCCCTTCCATCTCTATTCTATTCTATTCTATTCTATTCTATTCTATTCTATTCTATTCTATTCTATTCTATTCTATTCTATTCTATATTCTATATTCTATATTCTATATTCCTATTCTATTCTATTCTATTTTATTCTATTCTATTCTGTTCTGTTCTGTTCTGTTCTTGTTTCTATTCTGTTCTGTTCCTGTTCCTGTTCCTGTTCCTGTTCCTATTCTATTCTATTCTATTCTATTCTATTCTATTCTATTCTATTCTATTCTATTCTATTCTATTCTATTCTATTCTATTCTATTCTATTCTATATTCTATATTCTATATTCTATATTTTATATTTTATATTTTATATTCCTATTCTATTCTATTCTATTCTATTCTATTCTATTCTATTCTACTCTACTCTACTCTACTCTACTCTACTCTACTCTACTCTACTCTACTCTACTCTATTCTATTCTATTCTATTCTATTCTATTCTATTCTATTCTATTCTTAATTCTCTGACTGTTCCTTAGGCAGCCTCCCCTCGCCCCTCCCACCTCCCAAGGTGGCAGACCTGCCACAACTCAAACCGCTAAATAGAAACAATCCTTTGGCTCCATTTGTTGAGAAAGGTATAGTTTATTAGAGATCAAGTTATTGCAGCATTGCAAAGCCAGAACTGAGACTCATGTGCCAAAATCCCTAGGTTCTACTTTTGCTTCCCTTAACTATCTCTCATCGCCCACCCCATTGTAACCAAGACGGTTTCATAAGTCTCTCCAAACATGGTTTGGTATGTGGCTCCCTCCTTCTTCCAGCTGGGTGACCTTGAGGCAGCGTCTCAAGGAGATAGAGCACTTACTTGCAGTTTCCCCACACTTCTACCCCCACCTTCTTTCCCCCTCCCCACAGTTCATGGTAGTCTGTCACCACATAGCAGTGAAGCACAAGCAAGCACAGGCAGTTGACCCAAGCTCTTTTCCACATACAAGTAGTCCTCGACTTACAACATTTTAGGGACCGTTCCAAGTTACAACAGCCCTGGAAAAAGTGACTTCTGACCATTTTTCACTCTTAGGATCCTTGCAGCCTCCCCATGATCAGGCGATCAAAATTCAGATGCTTGCCAACTGATTCATATTTATGACGGTTGCAGTTTTCTGGGGTCATGTGACCCCCCCTTTTGTGACCTTCTGACCCAGACAGTCGATGGGGAAACCAGATTCACAACAACTGAGTTACTCACTTAACAGGTGTGATTCACTTAACAACTGGGGCAAGAATACTCGTAAAATGGGGCAAAATTCACTTAACAGTTGTCTCACGATGCAACAGAAATGTTGGGCTCTATACCCATGGACATTGATCCCTCTGGGAGTTCTTCATCCGTCAAAGGTCTCCTTTTTAGACCCCATTTTCAAAACATGATTTTGACTTCCTTACATTAGAATAGAATAGAATAACAGAGTTGGGAGGGACCTTGGAGGTCATCTAGTAGAACCCCCTGCTCAGGCAGGAAACCCTATACCATTTTGGACAAATGGCTGTCCAGTCTCTTCTTAAAAACTTCCAGTGTTGGCGCATTGCTTCTTGTCCTGCCTTCAGGTGCTTTGGAGAATAGCTTGACTCCCTCTTCTTTGGGGCAGCCCCTGAGATATTGGAACACTGCTATCATGTCCCCCCTCATCCTTCTCTTCATTAAACTAGACATACCCAATTCCAGCAACCGTTCCTCATATGTTTTAGCTTCCAGTCCCCTATGTGGCATTCCACTCAAGTTACGGACAGGGTAAAATCTCTCAGGATTGTCCCTTCAAAAATTGTGCTCTTGGGAGGCTCATTCTGAAGCCAGAAAACCCAGCCCAGGTCTCTGCCCGTCGCTCAAGGAGTTAAATTCATTTTGCCGTTGACAATTAATGTCGGGGGCCCATTCCATAGATCTCTTAACAGAGACCACAACAGGGCAATTAACCCACTAATACACTAAGCTATTACATTGCTATGTCTCTTATTTTAGCCCGAGGTGATTTGAAACGCATTGGATTAAAGGATATTACAGGAGATAGCATGAAAAATAGTTTAATGTAATGAGTCGTCCCATGACGTCTGCTATTAAAGATGATTTGCGGTCAAAAACTGCAACATGCAGGAGTTCAACCATTTAGAAAGTTAGAAGGAGGAGGAGGAGGAAGGGGAAGACTTAACTGTTTCCTGACTACAGTCACTTGAATAAATGAAAAAAGTTATCACACACACACACACACACACACACACACACACACACACACACACACACACACAAATAACCCTACAAGTTTGCTGTAGTGGTTAAGGCACCAGGCTGGAAACCAGGAGACTCTGAGTTCTAGTCCTGCTTTAGGTGTGAAAACTGACTAAGTGACTTTGGACCAATCAACAGGAGATGGGGAGTTCTAGTTCTGTGTTAAGCACAAAAGTGATTGGGTGACTTTGGGAATCACCAGGAGACTGTGAGTTCTAGTCCCACCTTAGGTGTGAAAACTGACTGAGTGACTTGGGGCCAATCCCTCTCTCTCTCAGCCCAACCCAGCTCACAGAGTTGTTGTAGAGAAAATAGGGTGAAGAAGAAGTATTGTGTATGTTTGCCACCTTGAGCTGAGTTCATGTCTTCCAGTAGGAGTACAGATTGAAATTGAACTGTTTTGCATGCAATACCAAGAGGCCTTTCCCCTTTTGCCCCTGACTCCATCACAAACGTGAGAAAGCAACCGCATATATGTTTCCTTCTGTCATGATTCCAACAGATGAAACTCTTCAAAGAACTTTGAGGCACTGTTTACCTTAAAGAATCTTTATTTGAGTAGCATAGCATCGGCACTAACATAATCGAAGCCAAAAACTTGAGTTCCCCTCCCCTGAGTACATAATATCAAAGCACAATTCCCTCCTCCAGTTCACAGTCACAAATCACATTCTCCAATTAGTTTGAAATGCAGGCTTCCCCTACAGTTCTCCAGCCCGCCAATTCTTATCATCTCTTATTTCAATAACCTTGGTTCTCACACTAGGTACAGTATTGTTATGTCTAGCTAATCTCTCATGCACATTCCTCCCCCCAGCATCATCTAACTCTAACTCTAAGAGTAAAACATAAGAAGAAAGTGGTTGCATCTCCATCTGTTGTCAAAGCAAAAACATCCTATGTTAGCAGCGTTGACACCTTCCTTTTCTCCGCAGGCTCCATACTTGGAGCAGCTTCAAGTAATCTTTAGCTGTTCTGGAGTTGGTGGCTTCCCCTTTAATCAGGCAATGCTGAGTGCAAGTAGCATGCTCCTCTGACCATTGATGAGGTCACAGTCAGGTGACTCCTTAGACCAGGGGTTCTCAAACTTGGCCATTTTAAGACTTGTGGGCTTCAACTCCCAGTTTGCGTCTGTTCTGTACCAGCCTGCTACCAGCCCTGCAGAAAAGGCAGGGACAACCCCTTTTACAAGAAGGCAAGAGGCTGGAACTAAGCCTGCCAAATTTATGTATACAAAAGCAAACAAGACACGAACCATGAAACAGGAGCTATTCAAGCGGTTGCCTTCAGCAAACCAGCCCTCCCACGCATTCCCCTTTTATACAGTTCAGGGCGTGGCTTCTCTCTGCCTCCTTCCGAGGTGCCCCATTGCCTTCCTCTGTTTACTCCTGATTGACTGCCTCCTGCGTCAGGCGTCCTTGAACAGGGCCAGCTGTGGGTCATCTTCATCCACGCTGTCAGGCTCACACAGCTGGGTCTGCGTCGTGACCAGGTGGGAGGGGCCTGGCTGAGGGCTCTCATCAGCAAGCTATCCAACCCCCTCAGCAAGCTCTTCAACACCCCCCTCCTCCTCTGAGTCGTCCAACCCAACTGCCGAACCCACAGGCTGACCCTGAATCACAACAGCATCCTCGTTTTACTGTCCTCAGAAGGATGGAAGAGTGAGTCAACCTTGTGCCGGTCAGGATCGAACTCCTGGCAGTGGGCAGAGTTTGCCTGCAATAGCAATAGCACTTAGACTTATATACCACTTCACAGTACTTTACAGCAGGGCTTTTCAACCTTTTCACCCATTGTACCACTTTTAAGATATGGCAACATCCGAGTACCACCAGTCGCCTAGCAAGGTGTCAAAAACCTGACCAAAAAAAAAAAGGGAAAAAAGTGATAAAGTACGGTTAGTCCTCAACTTACAACAGTTTGCTTAGTGACTGTTCAAAGTTACAATGGCACTGAAAAAAGTGCCCCCCAAGCCACAGCCGAGCAAGACACCTGCCTGCCCACCCGGCAGCGCTCTTCCTCCTGTGCGAGGTTTTCATTGTTGTGAGCATTTCTGTTGAGGATTGGCGGTGGGGGGGTTGGTTTTTAATTCCCCCCGTCTGCTTGGTGGTTGCAGCAGGTTTTGGTCACTTCACATGACCCTGGGACACGGTGACCATCATAAATATGAATCAATTGCCAAGCATCTGAATGTAAATCACAAGATCCTGGAGATGCTGCAACATTCCAGCTGATTGGCGCTTCTTCTGGCCTCAGAAGCGCCAGGATCAGCACTGAGCTCCAGCTGGAGCCTGGCGCTGATCCTGGTGCTTCGGCTGAGCCGTGACAGCCCTGAAGAAGTGCTGATCAGCTGGAAAGCGGCGCTGATTCTGGCGCTTCCGCTGAACCCTGACAGCCCTTCAGCTCCAGCCATCTCTCGTTCAGGCTTGTGCGGTGCTGCCACTGGTTCAGCTCATTCCCCTCCCCCGCTACCACTTTTCTAGGATGGTCGCGTACCACCTGCCAGGTGCCAATGTACCACAGGTGGTACCCATAACACTGGTTGAAAAGCCTTGCTCTATGTGGTTTACAGAGTCAACATACTGCCCACAACAATCTGGGTCCTCATTTTACCGACCTTGGACATTTTATCAACCTTGGAAGGATGGAAGGCTGAGTCAACCTTGAGCTGGCCATTTAACAAATGTTTCTCTTAGCAACAAGAAACGTTGGCTCAAATGTTATCATAAGTCGAGGACTACCTGTATTCTTCTGTTAAAGGCCACAGAGGAGAAAGGAAACTTCAGACTTTCAAGATTCTGTTAATGTAACCTTACTATAAAGTAGAATAAGGCTCATACTGTACTTCCTGTCTGGACTACCTCACAAGGCTGGCCACTCCCCGCTTCCTTCCCTACTGAGGTCCATCAGCCAGCAAACCAGGGTATTTGCAGAATTCTTGGCTTGGAGGCTTTTTTCCCTTTCTCCTAGCACCATGGTGGTGAACCTATGGCACAGGTGCCACAGGTGGCACGCAGAGCCCTCTCTGTGGGCATGCGCGCCGTCGCCCCAGTTCTAGGCCTTCAGCTGGGTTTTATAAAACCTTTTCTCTTTAGGCCTCCGCCGCCATGTGCAAAAAAAAAAAGGCTCAATCAATCAATCAATTTCAACTTCTCGCAGGAAAAAAAAGGTCTCGCAAAGTTGGAATTGATTGAACTTTTTAGTCCCACCCAGTCTGCCTTTACCACGCCCACCCAATTGGCCACACCCACCCAATTGGCCACGCCCACCCAGCACCCGACGATACACAAGTGGGTTTTGGGTTGCAGTCTGGGCACTCGGTCTCCGAAAGGTTCGCCATCACTCTCCTAGCATTTGCTATCAGACAACCCTGGAATAAGCCACCAATGGAAGAAACTGCCTTTTTTAAAAAATAAATAAATAAATCCTGGCTGGTGATGGGAAACGACACTCTGGCCTATGATGGTTCTGTAATTTCATCAGCCTCTCCTCCGAGCTGATACCGAGTGACACAACTATTGTATATGTAACAGCTCAAGCCAGTGATGAGGTTGTCAGTTCCATCTAAGGTGGCCGTTTGACAGGCCGACTTATTTATTTATTTCCCTTCCCCGGACATCCCTTTCCCCCTCCCCCCGCTCCTCTTTTCGCCCCCTTTCTCCCGAGTAGAGAGCAATGAAATTGAAGGAGAAAAGGTCACCCAAGGCTGGTCATTTTCTCTCCCTCCTTAGACACGTCTCGTTCCCTTGCAGGGAAATTGGAGGGGACAGCTTGCTTTTCCTCCGGAGGGAATCCGTGCCAAGCCAGAGTGACATCCGAAAGGAAAACTCGTTAGAATGGCAGAAAGATAGCCAGGAATGTAACTGGTTCGTAATGAATTTCAAAGGCGCCAGGGCCCCCGGTTATTGTTAGTGGCATCTGGAACCACCGAAGCATCGTGGACCCCAAGTGAAGCCCGTGAATGATAGCCATCGCAATAGCACTTAGACTTATATACCTCTTCACGGTGCTTTACATCCCTCTCTCAAGCGGTTTACAGAGTCAGCCTATGGCCCCCAACAATCTGGGTCCTCATTTTAAAGGCCTCGGAAGGCTGGAAGGCCAAGTCAACTTTGAGCCGATCAGCATCGAACCGCTGGCAGTCGGCAGAGTTTGCAAACCTGTAAAAAATGCGCAGTGAAAACATCTTTACCATCACACGCTCATTTTTACACACTGACCAGCTCAAGGTTGACTCCGCTTTCCATCCTTCCGAGATCGGTTAAAATGAAGACCCAGATTATTATTATTATTATTATTTATTGCATTTATATACCGCCCTTTCCCTGAGGACTCAGGGCGGTTTACAGGGAGTTAAAAATCAACCATACAAAAGTTAAAAAAGCCAATTTAAAAAAGATTAAACCAACCCTGTACAATTAAAAACCCCAATTAAAATAAATTTCTCCTCAGCCTGGGCCCGAGAGCTCGAAGAGCCAGGTCTTCAGGCCCCGGCGGAATGATCGGAGGTCTGGGGCAGTCCTCAGCTCCACTGGCAGCTGGTTCCAGAGGGCAGGCGCCCCCACTGAGAAGGCCCTATCCCTGGGTGTCACCCGCCGGCAATCTCTTACCGGTGGGACCCTGAGCAGACCCTCCCTGTGGGAGCGCACTGGGCGACGGGCATTTGATGCCGGCAGCAGGTGTTCCCTCAAATACCCCGGACCCAGGCCATGTAGGGCTTTATAGGTGATAACCAGCACCTTGAATTTCACCCGGAGGGCAACCGGAAGCCAATGCAGCTCGCGGAGTAGAGGTGTTACATGGGAGTATCGGGAGACCCCCATTACAACTCGCGCGGCCGCATTCTGCACCAGTTGAAGCCTCCGAGTGGTCTTCAAGGGCAGCCCCATGTAGAGAGCGTTACAGTAGTCCAAACGGGAGGTCACAAGCGCATGAGTAACTGTGCGTAGGGCGTCTCGGTCCAGATAGGGACGCAACTGGCGCACCAGGCGAACCTGTGCAAAAGCCCCCCAGATTGTTGGGGGGGCATATGCTGACTCTGTAAACCACTTAGAGAGGGCTGTAAAGCCCAGTGAAGCGGTATATAAGTCTAAGTGCTATTGCTGTTACTACTGCAGGCAAACTCTGCCCACTGCCAGGAGTTCGATCCTGACCGGCGCATGGTTGACTCAGCCTTCCGAGGTTGGTAAAATGAGAACCCAGATTGTTGGGGGCAAATATGCTGACTCTGTAAACCGCTTTGAGAGGGCTGTAAAGCCCAGTGAAGCGGTATATAAGTCTAAGTGCTATTGCTGTTACTATTGCAGGCAAACTCTGTCCACTGCCTGAATTTAGGAACCACTGGTCTGCGTGCTTTCAAGGGCGATATTTTTGCCTCCATCAGGATTAAGAACATGGCCTCGTGCAGACTGGATTCTGAGATTCCTTACCCAGATTCCTTATCTCAGACTTTTTCTTTCCTCCCTAATCGTCATCCCATCAGCTACGTAAGCATGAACAAGGACACTACAGTAGCAATAATAATATTTATGCACGTGGCGATAGGTTTCATGCGCTGAGGGCTAAGAGTACAGCCATGGAGATAATGGGGCATGAGTCACTGGCTAATTGAGCTTCTGCTGAGTATTTGTTTATTAATGCTATTCTACGTCAATTACGAGGGTAGGACGCAGGGGGTTACTTTCCTTCCCAAGTGATGTATTAAACAATCTTTGTTTGTCGGTGCTGTGGGATCCCTGGTGGATGTTTGCACTACAAACATATTGCACTGCCCCCCACTGTCCTTGACTTACGACCACAAAGCCCAACATTTATGTTGCCCAGTGAAGTGAGGTTTATCCCATTTTACAGCTTTTCTTCCCACATTTTCTCCCCATCCTTACCGTTGTTAAGAGAGTAACACGGTTGTTAAGTGAATCTGGGTCTTCCCCATTGACTTTGCTTGTCAGAAGGCTGTAAAAGGGGATCACATGACCCTCCCGGGACACTGCGACCATCATAAATTTGAGTCAGTTGCCAACCATCCGAACAGTGGCGTAGCGTGGGGGGTGCAGGGGGGGGCGGGCCGCACCGGGCGCAACATCTGGGGGGGCGCGCTCGCACTGAGCTGCTCAGGGAGCCCCAAGGGCTGCACAAAGTCGGCTTGGCTCCGCTCTCGAGCTGCTCTTTCTTACAAAGCGAAACGAGTCCGGCAGGTGAGATGGGCGGCCACATAAACTGAATAAAATAAATAGAAGCGCCCAACTCTCCGCCCAGGCTCAGGCCAACCGCAAGCGCCCCGCAGGCGCCCCGGCAGGCTTGGCCGAGCGAAGACGGACCCGCCGGCTGGCTGGCCTAGCCTCGTGCGCATGCGTGGCTTTATTTAGCGGGGCTCACGTGCGAGCTTGAATGCAGCGGCTCTTGCAGGTCAGAGCCCCGCCCAGCCGCCCTCGAGAGGGACCCGGAAGCATCCCGCATGCGCGCGACTCTTCTTGGAAAGTCTACGCCGCTGCGGGGCGCGTCTTTTCGGCGGTGCCATGACGTCACCGGGTTAGGGGGCGCAAATTGCCCCGGGTGCTGACAACCCACGCTACGCCACTGCATCCGAATTTTGATCATCTGACCAGGGGAATGCTGAAATGGTCTTAAGTGTGGAAAAAAATGGTCGTAAGTCACTTTTTTCAATGCCACTGTAACTTCGAACAGTCACTAAACGAACTCTGTTTCTTTGCTGGTAAAAAGGGGTTCTTCTGAAAAGCAGGCACGCCAAATGTGTCTGGATTGCAACAATTCTTTGAGCACTCGAACTCAGAACATAGAAGAACAGAGTTTGGAAAGTGATCACGTGACCCCAAAGCCCTGCAACCGTCATGAATATGAACCAGTTGCCAAATTTCCAAATTTTGATCATGTGACCATGGGGATGCCGCAACAGTTGTTAGGGCGAAAAACAGCCATAGGTCAATTTGTTTTCAATGTTGTAACTTTGAACAGCCGCTAAATGAACAGTTGTAAGACGAGGACTACCTGCACGTTACTATTTTAAAGGAAAAAAAATAGATAAAGCAAAGGAAACGACAACTTTTTAAAGTGACTTTTAAGGGACTTGCTTCCCACTTTGGATGTTCTTCTCTTTCCCTCAACCCTTGAATTCATCTGAATTTGTCTGTATCCTTTTTAAAGCGTAGCACCCAGAACTTACGTGACTATAAATATCCTCAACTGAGCAATTTTACTGTTTTAACAGTTTATTGTGCTTGGATTTTTAATGGGCTCGATTGTACTTTGCGTTAATTGTGAGCAGATTTGATTATTTTTAATGGCAAAGGGGTGGAGATAAATCCTGTATCGGCTGCAGTGAAAACAAGCGACATGACGGTAAAATAAATAACACACGGTAAATGGTGAATAGAGAAGCGTACAGGCTGTCCTCAACTTAGGACTGTAACTTAGCCCAAAATTAGAGTTGGAAGTTGTGTTGGTCTTTAAGAGGTTACCATGTGACCGCCCCCAATTTTATTAACTTTTTTTTGCAGCAGTCATTAAGCGAATGCCATGGTCATTAAGCGAACACAGCAGTCATGAAATGAATGTTGCAGTTGTTAAACAAGCACTGCCGTCATTAAGAGAACCCATTGGGGTCAATGGGCATTTTGTCAAGATTAAATCGCTACGATGCCTGCTAGCCTCTATCGCTAATCAACTTGCCACGCCAAGGTCATTGCCGCAGGTGCTCAGTGGAGAAGTGTTCCCATAACAAAAAGGAATGTTACTATTGGACGATGTGAACACTTGGCGGGTGGGGGCTTGCACGTCGATGGTTTAACTGTGCAAGTTTTTGCACGGGAAACCCAGAGCTGGTTTTGCTACTTGAGTTCTGAAATGCTGTGCCCAATAAAGTTGAGCCTGCTTGGACTGAATTGCCTTGAGGAGTCCTTTTGTTGAGTTGCTAATCGGAGTTTTGATACATTTCGTGCCAGACAACAAAATAAAAGCTGTTTCTGGGGGGGGGGGGGAATAAAACATTGCAAATAACAGTCATGCTCCTTGGATGCAGCAAATGACCATAAACATGGCTGGTTGCCAAACACCCAGAAGGCAATCACGAGCAAAGTGGAAGGACAGCCAACATAACTTCGATGGTCTGGGGAAGTCCATTGTATCCTCAAACTTTTGTTAAGTCCCAGGTCGTAAGTTAAGGACTACCTTTACTTAGAACAGTTCACTGAGTGACCGTTCAAAGTTACAATGTCATTGACAAAAGTAACATGACCACTTTTCCCATTTACCATCCTTGCAGCATCCCCATGGTCATGATCAAAATTCAGATGCTTGACAATTGACTCATATTTATGACCGTTGTAGTGTCCCGGGGTCATGCGATCTGCTCTTGTGAACTTCTGGCAAGCAAAGTCAATGGGGGAAGCCAGACTGGCTTAACAACCGTGTTACTAACTTAACAAATGCAGTGATTCACTTAACAACTGTGGCAAGAAAGGTCATAAAAGGGGACAAAACTCACTTAACACACGTCTTGGCAACAGAAAGTTTGGGCACAACTCAGGTCATAAGATGAGGACTATCCGTATAGAATTCAGTAATATGTGTTGAAGAGTACTTTACATTAATTCTTGGTGGTCAACCGGCTGTGATTCAAGTCCTTACTTTTTGTTAAATTATTGGGAAATCTGTCTTGAAGCAATGGATGGAAACTGATCAAGGAGAGAAGCAAGCTGGAATTAAGGAGAAACGTCCTAACAATGAGGACAATTAGCCAGTGGAACAGCTTGCCACCAGAAATCGTGGGCGCCCCATCACTGGAGGTTTTTAAGAAGTGACTGGACAGTCATTTGTCTGAAACGGTATAGGTCCCCTGCTTGAGCAGGGGGGTAGACTACAAGACCCCCGAGGTCCCTTCCAACTCTATTTACTATATTCTGTGACTGTTCCAAGTTACACCAGTGCTGAAAAAAGTGAGGTATCACTGGCCCTGCCACTTATCGGCATCACAGCATCCCCACAGTCATGTGATCAAATTTTGGGCACTTGGCAATTGGCTTAGCAATTGCACGAATAATAATAATAATAATAATAATAATAATAATAATAATAATAATAATAATAATAATAATAATAATAATAATAATAATAATAATAATAATAATAATAATAATAATAATAATAATAATAATTTAATTTTTATACCGCCCTTCTCCCGAAGGACTCAGGGCGGTGTACAGGGCAATACAATAAAATACAATATATAAAAATTAAAAGAAATATTAAATACAATAGCCCAATTCAATAGATTAATACAAAACGTTAAAATACCCCTAAACCCATCAGACCAGGCCGGCTTGTTCAAATAAATATGTTTTTAGGTCACGTCGGAAGGAGCGAAGGTCGGGAGCCGTCCGGAGCTCCACCGGTAAACGGTTCCACAGGTCTGGCGCACCCACAGAGAACGCCCTCCCCCTGGGGGCCGCCAGTCGACACTCTTTGACCGACGGCACCCTAAGGAGGCCCTCTCTGTGGGAGCGCACTGGACGAAGGGAGTCGTAGTGGACGATCACTTGACCATGATTAGTTTAATGACAGTGGCAAAAAAGACTGTGAGGTCCTCGATGTTCTCTGAGCTTGGCGTTTTCTTACAGATGTTTCATTACCCAGCTAGGTAACATCATCAGTGCTTTATCAGTGCTTCATCAAGACCCCCACCGTTTACGTGGATGTTGAGTGGATGATTTTTTTAAAAAAAAAATGTTTTGTTGACTTATTATGAACGGGTGGTGATGATTCGGTTATTGGAGGGATTGTTGAGTTTCCTTTTCGTGTGCTTTGTTGAGCTTTAAATCTTAGGCTGATAAAGGCACAAATATAGACTGGGCTGAGCGCCAAAGAATGGAGGCCTTTGAACTATGGTGCTGGAGAAGACTCCTGCGAGTCCCTTGGACTGCAAGGCGATCAAACGGGTCAGTCCTAGAGGAGATCAACCCTGACTGCTCTTTAGAAGGCCAGATCCTGAAGCTAAAACTCAAATACTTTGGCCACCTAATGAGAAGGAAGGACTCACTGGAGAAGAGCCTAATGCTGGGAAAGATTGAGGGCAAGAGAAGAAGGGGACGACAGAGAACGAGGTGGGTGGATGGAGTCACTGAAGCAGTAGGCGTGAGCTTAAATGGACTCCAGAAGATGGTAGAGGACAGGAAGGCCTGGAGGAACGTTGTCCATGGGGTCGCGATGGGTCGGACACAACTTCGCAACTAACAGCAACATAGACTGGGCGAGACCTGGCTTAAAAACAATAACTGTGAGATGGACCTTGGAGTTGTAGTGGACGATCACTTGAACGTGAGCCAGCAGTGTGCAGCAGCAGCCAAAAAAGCTAATACAATCCTGGCTTGTATAAAGAGAGGCATACAGTAGAATCAAGATCATGCGAGGTATTAGTACCGCTTTATAAAACCCTAGTAAGACCACACCTGGAATACTGCAGCCAATTTGGTCACCATATCACAAAAAAAAGATGTTGAGAGTTTGGAAAAAATTCAGAGAAGAGCAGCTAAGATGGTGAAAGGCCCGGAGACCAAAACATACAAAGAACAGCTGTGGGACTTGGGTTTGGCTAGTCTAAAGAAAAGAAGAAATAGGGGAGACATGATAGCAGTGTTGCAGTATTTGAGGTGCTGTCACAAAGAGGAGGGGGGTCAAATTATTCTCCAAACCACCAGAGGGCAGGAAAAGAAACAACGGTTGGAAACTGATCAAAGAGAGAAGCAACCTGGAATTAAGGAGAAACTTCCTGACAGTGAGGATAATCAACCAGTGGAACAGCTTGCCACCAGAAATCGTGGGCGCTCCATCACTGGAGGTTTTTAGGAAGAGACGAGACAATCACCTGTCTGAGATCGTATAGGTTCTCCTGCTTGAGCAGGGGGCTGGACTAGAAGACCTCCAAGATCCCTTCCAGCTCTAATCAACCCAACTCTTAGGAGCTGGATGATATCTACCACTTTACTCTTTCTTATTCTCGGCTTCTTGGAAATTGCGAATTTTCGTTTCCTTGAAAATTACTAGCAGCACCTGACAAGAATTGAACATGAGAAAGCACCACAATAAGCTTTTCATCTGATCCACAAAAAACAGGCAGGAAATGCTTATGTACACAGAAACCCCGAGATACATTTTTGGCTGGTTGAAAAAGAATGAAGGTGCAGAACAAGGGGGCGGGGAGGAAGCCGGCCAGCAGAGAAAAGGAACTCGTTGTCAGAATCCATTTATATTTCATTTCTAACTCCCTATCTGTGCAAATCTAAATCTCACCCCCTTACTGGATTCTACCATTTCCAAGGAGGGAAAGAGAAGGCAGGGTTGTTAAGAGCCATCTCTATCCCTTAGATCCGTGGTGGCGAACCTGTGGCACGCATGCCACAGGTGGCACGCAGAGCCCTCTCTCTGGGCACACGCACTGTCGCCCCAGTCCTAGCCCTTTAGCTGGGTTTTACAAAAACTTTTCGCTTTAGGCCTCCGCCGCCGTGTGCAAAAAAAAAAGGTTTAATCAATCAATCAATCAATTTCAACTTCTCGTGGGGAAAAGAAAGATCTCGCAAATTTGGAATTGATTGATTGAACTTTTTAGTCCCACCCAGTCTGCTGTTACCACTGCAGCCATGCCCACCCAATGGGCCACGCCCACCTGGCACCCGACGATACATAAGTGGGTTTTGGGTTGCAGTTTGGGCACTTGGTCTCTGAAAGGTTCGCCATCACTGCCTTAGATGCAAGGTTTGTTTATTCAGCCTGTCTGGAGGCCATCACAAAAGACCAGGGAAGAAACCCTTTGAACTAAGAAGAACAAAGAAAGAGGGAGAAGGGGGAATTCTGGTTTGTATCTCTGATTGGAATGTGAAGGGGAGGAAGTAATAATGTTCCAAATATACTGGGGCTCTCCTTTCCCACGTGGAGTTTGACACCTGAAACTTGACTGATTCGGTACTGACCAAATGGACTGAGGGGAGGGGTTTTACTCGGGGACACTTTAAAAGTATCGACCTGCGAGACAGCTTCCAGATCCTGTCTAGATTATCCACTGTCAACCATGTTTTAGTAAAAAATCCTGTTTGGGCAATCCTGTCTCCAAGAGTTCTTCTTTCCTAAGATGTGGATTGGGGTTCATTCAGAATTTTTCATCCTGGGGGATTTAAAAGAGACAAGAGGTGAAATTCAAATAAGGAAGAAACAGGTAGTCCTCAACTTACGGCCACAACAGAGCCCAGAATTTTTGTTGCTAAGTGAGACACTCGTTCAGTGAGTTGTGCCCCATTTTACAACCTTTCTTGCCACAGTTGTTAAGCGACTCATTGCAGCTATTAAGCTAGTAACATGGTTGTTAAGTGAACCTGGCTTCCACATTAACCTTGCTCGTCAGAAGATCCCAAAGGGGATCACATGACACCCCCCCCCAAGACATTGCAATCATCATAAATATGAGCCAGGTGCCAAGGATCTGAATTTTGATCATGTGACCACGGGGTTGATGCATCAGTCGTGTGAACAACGGTCATCAGTCACGTCTTTCAGAGCCGTTGTATCTTTGAACTGTCACTAAATGAACTGTTATAAGTCAAGGACTGCCTGTAACAGTGCCTTTTCTTTCCTCCACTGTTGTGGGAAAGGTTGCAGGAATTGGGTATGTCTAGTTTAACGAAGAGAAGAACGAGGGGGGACATGATAGAAGTGTTCTAATATCTCAGGGGTTGCCCCAAAGAAGAGGGAGTCAAGCTATTCTCCAAAGCGCCTGAAGGCAGGGCAAGAAGCAACGGATGGAAACTAATCAAGGAGAGAAGCAACCTAGAACTAAGGAGAAATTTCCTAACAGTTAGAACAATTAACCAGTGGAAGGGCTTGCCTCCAGAAATTGCGGGTGCTCCATCACTGGAGGTTTTTAAGAAGAGATTGGACAGAATGGTCTAGTACAGGGGTAGGCAACCTTGGCTCTTTTATGACTCGTGGACTTCAACTCCCAGAATTCCTGAGCCAGCATGGCTCAGCATGGAAACCTCTCCCTTTCCCCTCAGCATGGCTGGCTCAGGAATTCTGGGAGTTGAAGTCCACGAGTCATCAAAGAGCCAAGGTTGCCTACCCCTGGTATAGGGTGGATTTGAGCAGGGGGGTAGACTAGAAGATCTCCAAGATCCCTTCCAACTCTGTTAATCCCCTTTGCATTCATCTCCTATTCCAATAAAGGAGAATGTTTGTAGCTCAGGGTTGAAATGAGGGGTCCTTGGTTCTGTTATTCTGATGTTCAGTGGGTTTTTTATTTTACCTCTCTCCCCCTCTTCACCATGTAAATCAGTCTTTCCTGAAAGGGGTTTGAGGTGAGAGAGCACCAAACAACACTCGCACTCCAGGGATAAAAAAAGTAAAATTAATAGTCTTCCTCTCCCATGTGGTTTGCTCATTAAAAAAGAGAGAGAGAGAGAGAGAGAAAGAGAGAGGTGGGGGGGGAACTCCATTTAAATGCAAATTTGAGTTTTAGCTGGGGATTTCTCCTCGAAGTATCTCTGAAAACACCAGGGGAAATAGTCTACAGAAATCTAGGGAGGGCTGAAAATCCTGGCCATCGACAACACCTGCTTTTTTGAGTCAAGGTTTGCTTCTGTCTTGAACGAAGGTGATAAAAGAACAATAAGAAAATAAAGTTGCAAAGAAGGAAGTGAAAATTAACAGTGAAAAGCCAAGGAGATCCATGTAACAATGGTATCCATGATGGCAGATGATCACAGATGACTAAAGGGCCTGTAGGCTAAACCCTACAATGAACAAGTGAGGGAACTAGATAGTCTAATAAAGAGAAGGACTAGCGGTGATATAATAGCTGTTTTCCAATATTTGAGGGGCTGCCACAGAGAAGAGGGGGTCAAAGCATCTGAAGGCAGGACAAGAAGCAACGGATGGAAACTAATCAAGGAGAGAAGCAACCTAGAACTAAGGAAGAATTTCCTGATGACAGTGAGAACAATTAATCAACGGAACAGCTCATCTCCTGGGGTACTGCAGTGCTGGAAGTTTTCAAGAAAAGATTCAACAACCATTTGTCTGGGATGTTATGTTAAGTCTCAGAATAACAGAGTTGGAAGAGTCCTTCCAGGTCTTCTAGTCCAACCCCCAGCTCAGGCAGGAAACCCTATACCATTTCACACAAATGTTTGTCCAATCTCTTCTTAAAAACTTCCAGTGTAGGAGCATCCACACAACTTCTGTAGGCAAGTTGTTCCACTGATTAATTGTTCTCGCTGTCAGGAAATTTATCCTTAATTCTAGTTTGGTTCTCTCCTTGATTAGTTTCCATCCGTTGTGTCTTGTCCTGCCTTCAGATACTTGGGGAAATAAGTTGAGCCCCCTTTTCTTTGTGGCAGCAACCCCTCAAATGCTGGAAGACTGCTGTCATGTCATCCCCCTCTTCTTTGTTGGACTTCTAGAAGATCTCAAAGATTCCTTCCAGTCTTGTGATTCTATTGTCGAAGGAAAAATCTTCATCATTATTCCCAAGCCGGGAATAAAAAAAAACATGAGACTGCTTTATTTTATTATTATTATTTTTATTAAAGAGTTTTACAAAAAAAAATACATATCCCCAAAACCCACCCACCCCAAACCACCCCCCTTCCCCCCCCCGCTTCCCAGAACTAAATACAGGGTTATAGATATAATAATCATATTCTAACTAAAAATTATCCATAATATAAAATTAACCAAATTCATAATGTGCTTTAACTCCCCTTTAACATAAATACATACAAAGTACTAACACTAAAATTAATAACAATATCCCTCTAAAATCTACTCATAAGCTAAATGGAACTTTTTAGTCCCATATTTATTCTGAATATAATCTATCCATCTCCTCCAAACTGAAATATATCTTTCTTGTGAATGATCCTTCAAATAAGCAGAAATCTTAGACATTTCTGCAAGATTCGATACTTTAAACACCCATTCTTCTATGGTAGGCAAACTATCCTTCTTCCAGTATTGTCCCACCAGTAACCGTGCCGCTGTTATCAAATTCAACATCAAATTGGTTTCTTTAACATCACAATCTACAACAATGCCCAATAAAAACAATTGCGGAGAGAACTTTATCTTTCTCTTAAAAATCTTTTGAATGTTCCACCAAATTTTAACCCAAAAAGCTTTTATATTTCTGCATGTCCACCACATGTGAAAATAGGTGGCTTCTAAACTACCACATGAGACTGCTTTAGAAAGAAGGTTGTAGTTTATTGAAGAGGAGAGCCAGACAGAAAGATTTTTCTGGGGAAAAAAAAAAGACCACATGTAGTAGGGAGTGGGTTTTAATACCGCTTTGGGCTTTTGTTTGGAGTTGTTCCTATGGCATGAACTTTGACCTGAGTCTGAGGGTGCCTTTCTGGTATTCTGATGGTGGTGGGTTAATCCTATTATGTCCCAAAGGTCATATCCTGCTTCCCTGGAGCTGTGGCTGATGACTATTATTGTGTAGTGGGTCCGACGCAAGGAAGAGACGCCAGCCGGAGTACGTGTTCAGCTCTTTATTGGAAGGGGGTAGCGTACTGAGGGATGAGGGTTACCTGGCCTCCTTAAATACCTGGCCAGGTGAGCGGACAGCCAATGGGGTTGGCCCTAGGTTTCCCGCCAAAACTGGGTTTCCCGCCAAAACCATTCAGGCCAACGCCCCCTGGTGGCTGTTGCTATGCAGGTGCCTGCATACATAACAACTATGTCCTGTGTTGGACTTTTTTGGTGTGAGGGACTGTTGATTCTAGAGATCATTCTTCCTAATCCCAGTTTCCTGACTCCAATCTTTCTGACAAGATTATCACATCTGCATTTCTGCAGACCTGGTTTCTGTTTGGGGCAGAGAGACCTGGGGTGAGGGTGGGGGTTGGTTTCAGCCTTTAAAATCCTTTGCGGAAATATTTTAATATTCCCCAAAATATGTCTTTCTCTGGATTGTTCCCACACTATGGTTCTACTATTAGGCATCATGTTGCAGGGGCATAGGAAGACACTGTCTGTGATGGTTGGGAACTAATCATGCTGGCTCAGGAATTCTGGGATTTGAAGTACACAGGTTATAAAAGGGCCCCACCCCTGATGTAAAGACTTTACATCCCTGCGGAAGTTTGCACATCACTAAGATCACTGCAATGTAAATCACTAATATAAACATTAATCTATCCATCCATTTAGGTTTGATCTTATCAGCTGCAGTTCTTCCACTACTCTTTTTTGTATCTAAATCAGCTGGGTTTATTGGTAGATCATGACAGGTATATAGATCATGGATAAAGGGGTGGGCAGAGTCAATCCACAGCAGTGTTTTTCAAACTTGACAACTTTAAGTTGTGTGAACACCCAGATTCTGACAGTTGGAAGTCTACATAACTTAAACTTGCTAAGCTTGAAAAACATTAAGTCTAATGTTTCTCAACCTTGCCAACGTTAAGACGTGTGGACTTCAACTCCCAGGATTCTGGGAACTGAAATCCACAGATCTGAAAGCGGTTGAGAAAAATCGAACGACAGCTCGCCTCTGAGGTTCAATGTTTTTCCACAAGGGGGAGCCTCTTGTTCCAGTACTGTCGTTCCCAAAATCAAGATTTTCAACTTATTTAATATAGTCATATGTTTGATTTATGTCACAACTTTTCTTCAGGAGCTCAAGGAGGTTAACATCAAGTCTCTCTTCATTTTAAACCCCCCCCAACAAGAAAGAAAGAAAAAAGTAGGGGAGGGAAGGGGAGGGAGGGAGGGGAGGAAATGGATGAAAGAAGGGAGGAAATGGAGGAAGAGAGGGAAGGAAGGAAGAGAGGGAAGGAAGAAAAGAAAGGGAGGGAGGGAGGGAGGAAAGAAGGAGGGAAGGAAGGGAAGGAAGGACAGAAAGAGGAAGAAAGAAAGAAAGAAAGAAAGAAAGAAAGAAAGAAAGAAAGAAAGAAAGAAAGAAAGGAAGGAAGGAAGGAAGGAAGGAAGGAAGGAAGGAAGGAAGGAAGGAAGGAAGGAAGGAAGGAAGGAAGGAAGGAAGGAAGGAAGGAAGGAAAGAGAAAGCCCTACCATGCTGTGATCAATGTGGGCAGTGCCATCTTGATTCTTTCCCCTGTAGAAATGCCCCCACCTGCCAGTTCTTCACCTACTCAGTCCTATGTGTTGCGCATTCTCAAGTCGACACCACACACACACACACACACACACACACACACACCTCCTTGCAAGATGAAAAGCTGTGCTACGCAGACAGCCCTGGGCTCAGTCCTCTATCGGTGGAACGACTTAGTTTCCCAGCATTAGAAACTCCCTATTTTATCTCTGTCCCCGTAGTTTTCTGTGAAGCATCCTATTTTGTTGACGCAACAACAGGAGTGGTTGCGTTTTGCCCCCAATGGGGCAAGTTGAACTGTGTGCTTGGGACTACTTAGAAGAAAGTCAACAGGTTTCTTGCATTCCTGACTGCAAATGATCCAACCGCACCTGCTAGAGACCTTGGGAAGAATGGCTGGATTGCAATCGGTCTTGATACGCAAACCGAAACACTTACAGAGAAGCCTTTGCAATCTTCAGGTAATCCTTGACTTGCAACCACAGCTGAGCCCCAAATTCCCATGGCTAAGCAAGGCGGTTGCAAAGTGAGTTTTGCTCCTTTTTTACAAACTCTTTTGCCACAGCTGTTAAGCAAATCACGACAGTCGTTCAGTTAGTAACTCGGTTGTTAAGGGGATCCAGCTTCCCCATTGACTTGGCTTATCAGAAAGTTGCAAAAGGGGATCACGTGATCCCAGGATAAATATGAACCAGTTGCCAAGCATCCGAATTTTGATCAGGTAACCATGGGGATGCTGCAGCGGTCGTAAGTGTGAAAAACAGTCAGAGGTCACTTCTCCCAGTGCCGTCGTAACCTTGAACAGTCACTAAACACACTGTTGTAAGTCGAGGACTTACCCCAGCTCAAAAGGGCTAGCTTTTATTTAAAAATAAAAGCGAATAAGCAATATACACGTGGCAAGAGCAAAATGAACTTAATGCAAATAGCCAACCTGGGGGAAATTGCATTCCCTGCGGCTCAGGACGTGACTCAAGTATTTTTTTGCTGAAGTGCAAAATCCTGGCCACATGGGTCATTAAGTCCCCGCACAGAGATGATAATCAAGGGGAAGAAGAGCTTGGAGGGAAGGGGTGGGGGTTGGGTCCACATATTCTTCTGCAAGGAAAGAAGGGAGGGGGGGAGGGAGGGAGGGAGGGAAAGGAAATAGAAAGAGGAAGGATGGAAATAGAAAGAGGAAGGAAGGAAGGAAGGAAGGGAAAGGAAATAGAAAGAGGAAGGATGGAAATGGAAAGAGGAAGGATGGAAATAGAAAGAGGAAGGAAGGAAGGAAGGGGAGAGGGAAAGGAAATAGAAAGAGGAAGGATGGAAAAAGAAAGAGGGAGGGAGGGAGGGAAAGGAAATAGAAAGAGGAAGGAAGGAATGAAGGAAGGGAGAGAGGGAAAGGAAATAGAAAGAGGAAGGATGGAAAAAGGAGGAAGGGAGGGAGGGAGGGAAAAGAAATAGAAAGAAGAAGGAAGGAAGGAAGGAAGGAAGGAAGGAAGGAAGGGAGAGAGGGAAAGGAAATAGAAAGAGGAAGGATGGAAAAAGAAAGAGGAAGGGAGGGAGGGAAAGGAAATAGAAAGAGGAAGGATGGAAATGAAAAGAGGAAGGATGGAAATAGAGGAAGGAAGGAAGGAAGGAAGGAAGGAAGGAAGGAAGGAAGGAAGGAAGGAAGGAAGGAAGGAAGGAAGGAAGGGAAGGGAAGGAAAGGAAAGGAAAGGAAAGGAAAGGAAAGGAAAGAAGGAAAGGAAAGGAAAGGAAAGGAAAGGAAAGGAAAGGAAAGGAAAGGAAAGGAAAGGAAAGGAAAGGAAAGGAAAGGAAAGGAAAGGAAAGGAAAGGAAAGGCTGAGCCATCACTTGAATTTGCAAGCATGATGGCCTAGAAAAGTGAATTCAATTTCTATGCGCCCATTGCAAAAGGTGATAAAAAGGAGACTGTAAAATGAACATGTTTTTATACTTGATTGGAGAAAAAAGGAGAAAAATATGTGAGACTTTATGTCCAACCATTGCCCGTGGATAGCGCTCTTTTGCAATATAAATAGTCTGCCAGAACATCCTCTGCCACGCTAGAAAGAATGCATCGGTGGAGCAAAATTGCTTCTTCAACCAAAACCAAGCAGAGAGAGAAGGCACTCGAGGCCAGGGCCTCCGTAAAAGAGGACAGCAACCAGCTGCAACTTTGGGAGAAACGGAGGGCCGATGAAACCTTTACAAAATGGTACAAACAATCCATCCGAACAGAGCTGGAAGGGACCTTGGAAGTCTTCTAGACCAGCCCCTCTACTCAATTACGTTTGAAATAACCGTTGTGTTGCAGAAATCCTCCCTTTACAAAGCAAAGCTGATGTTTGAATGTATTCCTTTGAGAAGGACAGAAATGACATTGTCTGAGGCAAGTCCTCGTCTGCAAGTTTCCAAGCTGCTCAATTTTGGAAGCCGGTTTTCTGGAAACACATTCCGAATTGGCTTTTCCGTCCTTTATGCGTGCAATCCTTTTTTCCAGACCTCACCCCAATTTTTTTTTCTTCCCCTTGTGTGAAGCGTGGGAGCGAACCCCCTAATCTTGACTGCTACTGTTTATTTACGATCCATGCCGATAACACCCTCGGCAGTCTGCAGCCTTCATTTACAGACTCCTGCTCTCTGGGACCGCAATGCATTTATAATTTTTATTGTTATATCTTTTAATTTTATTTTGCTCTTCTGGCTGGGCTCGAGAAGAGGGAAGATAGAGGCCTGTATTTATTGCAGAAGCAAACGATCTACCCTTGGCGAGCTGCATGTATCAGTTAATTTAATCTTTCCCAGTTTTATTTAAACTGGGCTGGCATTCCTTTATTATTATTATTCTCTCTCTCTCTCTCTCTCTCTCTCTCTCTCTCTCTCTCTCTCTCTCTCTCTCTCTCTCTCTCTCTCTCTCTCTCTCTCACTTGCTTTTCATTCTCTCCCAAGACAAATATATTAAATATATTTCTATCTCACCTTGGCTGAGGGTGATCCTGTTATGTATTTTTTTTCTTTTTTGTTAACACAAGAATCTCTAACCCTTTGAAGGCATATATCGTGTTTTTATATAAATACATACACACACCTCTACGGTATACATCACAATACTGGCAAACAAGAGAGAGAGGGATGTGTGTGGAAATTGCACTGAAAAGCTTTTGTTGCTACCGGTTTGTGGGGTGTGTTTTTTTCCCCCAACTACTTACTTATGCCTGTACACCTTCAGTGGTTCATGGGGTTGATTGACGTTTACAAATTATCCAGCCAAACCTGTTCAGTCTTTGACCCGTGTGTTTCTATTCAGCAATGAGTAAGATTTGCAAGCATTTTGTCATATAATTACTGCAAATCCCATGAAAATTTCCACAACAACGCTTAGATGAACGGTAATTTGGTCTGGCAGCTGCTGATGCCTTTACAATAAGACGGGGTGCGAAAGTGGAGATATGCATTTCACTCTTACGGGTTTCTCCCCCTCCCCCTTTGGTTCAAAGGTTTCTTGGTGTGCATTTGTGCGTGCGTGTGTGTGTGTGTGTACATAGGAATGACATTGTACATGTCCTCACGATGTTTAAAATAACCAGACTTTTAAAATTTACATGCGTGTAGAGGTTGCACTGAATTGATTTTATCTGTATCGATAGCTTACATGCTTCATCCCAGCCCTGTGTTATTTCCATTATTTTATTATGCCTGGTAATATGCAGAGTTCATCGGCGTTGTTCTCCGTGAAATTTATTCCACCTTCTCGTGCGCTCTTGATGGAGCACAATGCGTACAAAAAACACCACCATCTCTTGTTTAGATTCAGCCAGCACTGAACAAATATGTCCTCTTGTAACAGAAGAAATAGCTCCCAATGTTTGTTTGTGGCAGATGTTCGTTTGTTTGTTGCAGATGTTTCTCTCCTAGGGCACAAAGAAAAAATATCTGCTGTGAACTCTGCATGGTGCCCGGAAGGGCATCCAGCTGGTAAATGCTCAGCTCCATCTAGCTGTCCCAACTCTACCCTGAATTAAGGGATTACAAGGTTGTAAAAAGGGAGTTTGTTTTGTTGGAAGAAAAATCTTCATCAGGGTCCAGTCCAAGCCAGGAATAAACAAAATAGAGACTGCTTTAGAAAGAAGGTTGTAGTTTATTGAAGAGGACATCCAGACCGAAAGATGGCTTTGGGAAAGCTAACCACATGTAGATGGAGCGGTGGGTTTTTATACCTTCTTGGGCTTTTCAGGTTGTTTCCTGTTCCTGTTTGAGGCTTTGTATTTCCTGTGTCGTGTACTTTGTGTTCTGTACCAGCCTGCTACCGGCCCTGCAGCAAAAGCAGGGACAACCCCTTTACAAACGGCAAGAGGCTGGAATAAAGCCTGGCAAATTTATTAACATAAAACGGAGCAAGACAAGACACCAACCATGAAACAGGAGCTATGAAACAGGAACTATCCAAGCGGTTGCCTTCAGCATACCAGCCCTCCCACACATTCCCCTTAAATACAGCTCAGGGCGTGGCCTCTCTCTGCCTCCTTCCGAGGTGCCCCATTGCCTTCCTCTGTTTACTCCTGATTGACTGCCTCCTGCGTCGGGTGTCCTTGAACAGGGCCAGCTGTGGGTCATCTTCATCCACGCTGTCAGGCTCACACAGCTGGGTCTCCGTCGTGACCAGGTGGGAGGGGCCCGGCTGAGGGCTCTGCGGAGCCTCAAGGCCATCATCAGCAAGCTCTTCAACACCCCCTCCTCCTCCTCTGAGTCGTCCGACCCAACTGCCGAACCCACAGGCTGACCCTGAATCACAACACTTTGACCTGAATCTGAGTTTGCCTTTTTGGTATTGGTGGGTTAATCCTATTATGTTTCCTGTCCTTGGAGTTTAGGTGGGAGTATGTAGATTATAGGGGTCTTTGTCTTCCTAATCTCATCAGCTTCTAGCTTCCTGGCTCCAACCTTCCTGAATAGATTATTACATCTGCAATTCTAAAAGCTGGTTTCTGCTGAGTTTCCTGGCTGGCAGCTATTAAAAAAACTGGGCTTGCTTTTCTGCCTTTAAGATCCTTTGGGGAAATATATTCCACCTTTTTAATATTCCCCCAAATGTTTCTTTCTCTGGATTCTTCCCACAATTTGTTGCTTTGTTTATTTGTTTATCTTTAGGATGGGCCAGTTTAACATGCAAATATGGTGCAGAGATAAGGGACACAATCCTTGAAATTTCCCAAAGCTAAGAAAATATATATATATATTGGGAAGCAGCAATATTCGTGCAGGGTTTGGGGTTCACCTGCATCTAGCCATCTCTGGGACAAGTTGGTTGGCCAACTCAATTGGTTAACAATTTAGGCCCAATTGATTGACCTAAACTAGTTTTTAGGAATTCACAAACTGGTGTGTAATCCACTGTTAACTTTAATTGACTTTAAAAAAAACCTTTAAGGAAAAAAAAATCCTGTATTTATATTATTTGCAATTTTCTCATATATACATATACCATCTATCTCTTCCTTGCAAGTATGTCACCACTGATATAAATCTGCAAATCCTTTTTAATACAGATTTCCCTGATGGTTCTTTGTTCTCTGGATGCAGGCGGGTGTTTTTAGAGTCAATGTCTCTATGTTTCCTTATATTTTTTTACACAGCTACTTTTTTTCTGTGCAAGTTTTAAAAAGATACGTTATCATTCCATTGCTGGTCGTCTTCTTCTCCTCCTCCTCCTTTCCTCTTTTCTCCTTTTCCTCTTCCTCCTCTTTCTCCTTCTCCTCTCAAGAGTTGCCCCATAGAAGAGGGAGTCAAGCTATTCTCCAAAGTACCCAAAGGCAGGACAAGAAGCAACGGATGGAAACTAACCAACCTAGAACTAAGGAAAAACTTCCTGACTGTTAGAACAATTAACCAGTGGAACAACCTGCCTCCAGAAGTGGTGAATGGAAGTTTTTAAGAAGAGTCTGGACAGCCATTTGTCTGAAATGATATAGGGTTTCCTGCCTGAGCAGGGGGTTGGTCTAGAAGACCTCCAAGGTCCCTTTTAACTCTGTTACTGTATTATTTTTCCATTTCATTCCATATTCTATTCTTGTTGTGATTCAGGGTCAGCCTGTGGGTTCGGCAGTTGGGTCGGACGATTCAGAGGAGGAGGAGGGGGGTGTTGGAGACCTTGCTGAGGATAGTATTGAGGCTCCGCAGAGCCCTCAGCCAGGCCCCTCCCATCTGGTCACGACGGCAGACCCAGCTGTGTGAGCCTGACAGCGTGGATGAAGATGACCCACAGGTGGCCCTGTTCAAGGACGCCCGACGCAGGAGGCAGTCAATCAGGAGTAAACAGAGGAAGGCAAAGGGGCACCTTGGAAGGAGGCAGAGAGAAGCCACACCCTGAACTGTTTAAAAGGGGAATGCGTGGGAGGGCTGGTTTGCTGAAGGCAACCGTTTGAATAGCTCCTGTTTCATGGTTCGTGTTTGCTCTCTTTGCTCTGTTTGCTCTGTTTTATGTTAATAAATTTGGCAGGCTTAGTTCCAGCCTCTTGTCGTTTTGTAAAAGGGGTTGTCCCTGCCTTTTCTGCAGGGCCGGTAGTAGGCTGGTACAGAACTATTCTATTCTATTCTATTCTATTCTATTCTATTCTATTCTATTCTATTCTATTCTATTCTATTCTATTCTATTCTATTCCTATTCTTCCTCCTCCTCTTTTGATTCTTCCCAACATGTTTCCAGGGAACCAGACTGTCCTTCAGAGTTTCCTAACCTTGGCTATTTTAAGACGCATAGATTTCAATTCCCAGAATTCCCCAGCCAGCATGGAAACTGGCATACATTTACAAAGGTTACTGTGTCTTGGGATCATGTGATTGCCTTTTGCAACCTTCCCAGCAGGCTTCCGACAAGCAAAATCAGCGGGAGAAATTTGCTTTAAAACCATAATCAACTGCGGCGATTTATTTAACAACCATGGCAAAAATGGTCACAAAATCACTTAACAACAGCCATAGCCCCACGCATTCAATCCCTTTTCTGCCAGGTTCCACCCCTTCGCTAATGTCCTGAACCTTGACTTACGGTAGATATTCCTCTGCTAGCTGGTTTTCTCATGTTAAGAGTCCCAAAAAGGATTCTAGTTGACCATTTTGAAATCTTTGCCTTTCTTCCCTTTTAGGACATGTTAATTCTAGATCCCTGAAAACCATCCTTAGTGCATAGGAACTAGAGCCGAAACCACGCCCACCCCATTGCCGGCAATAGGGAAAAAGTCACGAGACGTCGTGTGACGTCACGTGATGTCGCAAGTTGGACATGCCTGAACTACTAGAGGAAGAAGAGAAAAATACAGCTGGTCCTCTGCTTACGACCACAATTGAGCCCCAAATTTTTGTTGCTAAGTGAGTTTTGTCCCATTTTACGACCTTCCTTGCTACGGTCGTTAAGTAAATCACCACAGTTGTTACAGGAATCAAAGGGTTGTTAAGCAAACTTTCCCCATTGATTTTACTTATCAGAAGCCTGCTGGGAAAGGTTTCAAATGGGAATCACATGACCCCAAGACACTGTAACCATTGTAAACCTGGCTTAAAAAAAGCAACTGTGAAAGGGACCTTGGAGTCCTAGTGAATGATCACTTAACACATGAGCCAGCAAAAAAGCTAATGCAATCCTGGGTTGTATAAACAGAGGCACAGAATCTACACAGAATATTAGTGCCGCTTTATAAAACCCTAATGAGACCACACCTGGAATACTGCAGCCAATTTTGGTCACCATATCACAAAAAAAGATGTTGAGAGTTTGGAAAAAATTCAGAGAAGAGCAGCTAAGATGGTGAAAGGCCCGGAGACCAAAACATACAAAGAACAGCTGCGGGACTTGGGTTTGGCTAGTCTAAAGAAAAGAAGAAATAGGGGAGACATGATAGCAGTCTTCCAGTATCTGAGGGGCTGCCACAAAGAAGAGGAGGTCACGTTATTCTCCAAGGCACCAGAGGGCAGGACGAGAAACAATGGTTGGAAACTGACCAGAGAGAGAAGCAACCTGGAATTAAGGAGAAACTTCCTGACACTGAGGACAATTAACCAGTGGAACAGCTTGCCACCAGAAATTGTAGTTGTTTCATCATTGGAGGTTTTTAAGAAGAGACTAGACCACAGGTCTGCAACCCGCGGCTCCGGAGCTGCATGTGGCTCTTTCAGCCGTCTCCTGTGGCTCCCAGTCCTCTGCCATGTGCAGTCCAAAAAAAAAAAGTGGGACTAAAAATGTTCAACCAATCAATTCAAATATGCAGGGTAGGTGCATATCTTGCCTTGGCTCCACTCTTCAGTCAAACCCTGTTCTGCGCATGCACGCATGTACGGGCATGTGCACACATTTTTTGCAGCTCCCAGTTTTTCCTTTTGTGAGGGAACCGGTTCTGAGTGGCTCTTTCACTGTTTCAGGTTGCTGACCCCTGGACTAGACAATCAATTGTCTGAGATGGTATAGGTTCTCCTGCTTGAGCAGGGGGCTGGACTAGAAGGCCTCCAAGGTCCCTTCCAGCTCTGTTTTATTCTTATTCTTAAATACATGCCGGTTTCCATGCTGGCTGGGGAATCCTGGGAGTTGACGCCTATATGTGTTAAAATAGCCAAAGTTGGGACATTTTGTATTAGAAGGTTGTTAAGAGAATCTGGCTTCCCCATTGACTTTGCTTGACAGAAGATCACAAAAGGTGAACACATGTCCCCAGGACATCATTAATACAGGTAGTCCTTGACTTACAACAGTTCATTTAGTGACCATTCAAAGTTTTTCACACTTCCAACCATTGCAGCATCCCCATGGTCGCATGATCAAAATTCAGACGCTTGTCAACTGACTCATATTTATGACAGTCGCAGTGCGATTCCCCTTTTGCAATCTTCTGACACGCAAACTCCATGGGGAAGCCGGATTCACTTAACAACCCTGTCACTAACTTAATAACTTCAGTGATTCACTTAACAACTGTGGCCAGAAAGGTTGCAAAATGGGGCAAAATTCCCTTAACCTATGTCTCGCTTAGCAACGGAAATTTTGGGCTCAATTGTGGTCATAAGTCAAGGACTACCTGTACGAGGCAGTTGCCAAGGGTCGAAATTTTCCTCACATGTGACCCCACGGGTGCTGCAATGGTTGTTAGTGTGAAAAAAGGCCATGTGTCACATTTTTCAGTGCCGTTATAACTCTGAACGGTCACTAGACGAATGGTTGTAAGTCAAGGACCTACCTGTATCTTGTGGGAGAAAAAAAAATACTTCAGGAATGTCGCTTCGCAGCATTTTCATCCTCCCCTACTTGCTACCCTCACAAACACTGTTATATTTGGGGTTCCCTCCTAAGAAAATTAGCGGTGCTGGTGACAGAATTCTATTTTACCTGAAATTGCAGGATTCCTCACACACACACACACACACACAAAAAAAAACCTGCCAGGTGCATTTTATCTTGCCAGGGATTTTGCACCGAGGACAAGATGTGGCTGAAATTTTTTTTCTTTCCATCCCTTTTCAGATCATTTTTGAGGGTCTTTGTTCTACTCCCCTTGGAGATATTACAAACCTCTGATGGGTAACTTTATTACAACTGCTTGCAATCAAAATAAACGCAGAGAGGCAACAACGGGCCAATATCAAAACTTGATTGTGAAACGTTTAAAATCCTCAAGCGATGCAAAACCAGTGCGTTTCCCAGACGGAGGTTTCTTTTACCCAAAGAAAGTACATCCCTTTGATCATGCTAGTGGCAGGGAACAGGGTTTCTGTTTCACCTAAGCAGGCTCTCTTAGATGCAAACCGTTTAATCGAATGGGATGTCGGTATCTGTAAACAAGCTAAAAAATCAGGGGTGGAAAGTCACAGGAAAGGGTTGAGCCCTAGTTGCGCAAAGAACAAAAGCTCATTTTTACAAATTGGTGGAGGGAAGAGACGCTGTAAGGACAGCTAGCCCTATCACAACAGAATACAATAGTCCTCTGCTTCAGAGGTTGCTGGAATTAGGTCTCTCTAGTAAGAGAAGGACGAGGGGTGACAGGATAGCAGTGCTCCAGTATCTCAGGGGCTGCCCCAAAGAAGAGGGAGCCAAGCTGTTCTCCAAAGCACCCGAAGGCAGGACAAGAAGCAACGGATGGAAGCTAACCAAGGAGAGAAGCAACCTAGAACTAAGGAGAAACTTCCTGACAGTGAGAACAATTAACCAGTGGAACAACCTGCCTCCAGAAGTGGTGAATGCTCCAACACTGGAGGTTTTTAAGAGACTAGACAGCCATTTGCCTGAAATGGTATAGGGTTTCCTGCCTGAGCAGGGGGTTGGACTAGATGACCTCCAAGGTGCCTTCCAACATTATTATTATTATTATTATTATTATTATTATTATTATTATTATTATTATTATTATTGTTATTGTTATTGTTATTGTTATTGTTATTGTTATTGTTATTGTTATTGTTATTGTTGTTGTTGTTATTATTATTATTATTATTATTATTATTATTATTGAGGTCCCCAACCTTTTGGGCACCAGGGACCGGTTCCGTGGAGAGAGTTTTTTCCACGGATCGGAGGGGGCCGTGGTTTTGTGTGCTGCCTGCATCCCACGGATGGGGCTTTGCTTGTTTGTGCGGATGGGTTGCTGGTATGCCGCGGTCCTGTACTGCTCCACGGACCGGGGGTTGGGGACCCCTGTGCTACTTGCACAGTTCCTTCAGTGGATGTCCAAAGATTTATGACCGTTTTTCACACTTACAACCATTGCAATATCCCTGCGATTGCATAATCATGATTTTAATAATAATAATATTAATAATAATAATAATAATAATAATAATAATAATAATAATAATAAGAAGAAGAAGAAGAAGAAGAAGAAGAAGAAGAAGAAGTAGTAGTAGTAGTAGTAGTAGTAGTAGTAGTTAGAAGGGACCTTGGAGGTCATCTAGACCAACCCCCTGCTCAGGCAGGAAACCCTATACTTGGAAACTGGCATGTACCTATGACTGTTGCGGTGTCCCCGGGGGTCTCGTGGTCCCCTTTTGTGACCTTCTGACCAGCAAAATCAACAGGGAAGCCAGGTTCACTTAACAACCATGTCACTAACTTAACAACTGCGGTGTTTCACTTAACCACTGGGGCAAGAAAAATGGTAAAACGGGGAAAAACTCACTGAACAAACATCTCGCTTAGCAACAGAAATTTTGGGCCCGATTCTGGTTTGTAAGTTGAGGAGTCCCTGTAGCTAAGAAATGGGTAGACTCAGATAGACTAGAGTCAGATGGGCTTGAACCAACAGACCGAATGGGTTCCATTGTTGCCATTTGCAGATCCCATCGCTTGAGAGAGAACCTCTTTCATTTATCTATGGGCAAAAAGGAAATCCTTGTTCCCCACCCCCCCAAAAAAGAACCACAAAACCCACAACCGCACTGGGCTAGGTTTTCTTTCCTTGTTTTTCCTTGCGGGACTCTCCCACTCTCTCTTGCCTGTAGTCGTAAGTCGAGGACTATTTGCAGCTGAGAAATAGATAGGACTTGAACCAGCACTTCTAACCTATTTGCAATTTGCAAATCCCATCGCTTGGGAGATCCACTATGGTAAAAAGGGAAATCTTTATTCCCCACATACCCCCCCCCCAAAAAAACCCCACAACCACATTGGGCCAGATATCTTTCTTTGTTTTCAACCAGAGTTGAGCTGAAAGGGACCTTGGAGGTCTTCTAGTCCAACCCCCTGCTCAGGCTGGAGATCTTATACCATTTCAGACAAGTGACTGTCCAGTCTCTTCTTCAAAACCTCCAGCGATGAAGCACCCACAACGTCTGAAAGCAACCTGTTCCACTGGTTAATTGACTTCACTGTTAGGAAGTTCCTCCTTAATTCCAAATTGCTTCTCTCCTTGATTACTTTCCAAACCATTGTTTCTTGTCCTGCCTTCTGGTGCTTTGGAAAAAATAAATTGATCTCCTCTTCTTTAGGGCAGCCCCTCAAATACTGGAAGACTGCTATCGTGTCACCCCTTAGTCCTTCTTTTCTCTAGACTGGCCATACCCAATTCCTGCAACCCTTCTTCCTGTGTTTATGCCTTTCCTTGGTGATCTCTCCCATTCTCGCCTGCCTGCCTGCCTGCCCGCGGCGGCCTTAATCCGAAATTCATCAGTGCAAAAATGGTTGTGGTGCTCGAGTGGGGCCGTAATCAGGGCTCCCGTGTCAGTAATTGCTTGCTACAATCTATCTCCTCTTCTGGGCTGTAAACATTTCGCGGCATTAGACAACAGCCGAGTTAATTTCAATACCGCCTCTTGCTATCAAAGGAAATTGGCAGGGTAAATAGGTACGGCGGCTTATTTGATACTCACCTCTGTCTTGTTCAGCTTAAATACGGAGTAAAAGGCAAAGGTCTGCCCAGGTCACACAGAAATTACAGGGCCCTACCCATCTGCTTGCAAGTGAAAATGATATTAAAAGGTGGAAAAGGGGGAAAAAAAACAACAACAACAGGGAGACGGTTACCGAAGAGGAAAGAGGATCCATATTTTTATTTTTATTTTGAAAAGAGATGATGTCAAAAGATAGTGTTTATTTGAAACACAGGCAAGCGCGAACTGGTGAATAGCCATAGGCACGCCATGGCTGGCGTGCCCACAACCTTGTGTGCCACACAGAATAGAGCTGGAAGGGACCTTGGAGGTCTTCTAATCCAAGCAGGAGACCCTATACTATTTCACACAAATGGCTGTCCAAGCTCTTCTTAAAAACTTCTGGAGGCAGGTTGTTCCACCGATTAATTGTTCTAACTGTCAGGAAGTTTCTCCTTAGTTCTAGGTTGCTTCTCTGCTTGATGAGTTTCCATCCGTTGCTTCTTCTCCTGCATTCAGGTGCTTTGGAGAATAGCTTGACTCCCTCTTCTTTGTGACAGCCTCACAAATGTTGGAACACTGCTATTGTGTCACCCCCTAGTCCTTCTCTTCATTAGACTAGACACACCCAGTTCCTGCAACTTTTCATCATACAGTTTACCTTCAAGATCCCTTATCGTCTTTGCTGCCAATAAATTTGTTGGGAATTTTAAAATCTTGAGACAGATGTTTCTCAACCTCTTCTGCATTTAAAATAAAGCAAAAGGCTTAAGCTATAAGCTTCTTTGTAATACCAGCTTCGGGCAATATTGAATTATTGGTTGTTCAGAGATTCACACTTAACTTTCCTTACTTCCGTCAACTGAGGGCATTTTACAAAGATATACAAGGAAACTCACTATTGAGAGATACATAGAGAGCTAGGGATGACATAATAATTTAATTTAATTTAATAATTTGATTTCTATACCGCCCTTCTCCCGAAGGACTCAGGGCGGTGAACAGGGCAATACACAATAAAAATATTATACAAAAATTAAAAAGCCATTAAACATTATGCCCTTAAAATTAATACATATTACAATTAAAACTATTTATAAAAACCCAACCCCATCCTGTCAGACCAGGTCAGCTTGTTCGAAAAAGAAAGTTTTGAGATCGCGCCGGAAGGAGCGAAGGTCGGGGGCCGTCCGGAGCTCAACCGGTAAGCTGTTCCAAAGGTCTGGTGCGCCCACAGAGAACGCTCTCCCCCTGGGGGTCACCAATCGGCATTCTTTGATCGGCGGCACCCTGAGGAGGCCCTCTCTGTGGGAGCGCACTGGACGGAGGGAAGTTGACGCCGGCCGCAGGTGTTGCCGTAGGTAATCCGGACCCATGCCATGAAGGGCTTTGTAAGTCATCACTAACACCTTGAACCTCACCCGGAGAGCAACCGGTAGCCAATGCAGCTCGCGGAGCAAAGGTGTAACATGGGAGTATCGGGAAACTCCCAAAACAACTCGCGCGGCTGCATTCTGTACCAGCTGGAGTCTCCGGGTGGACCTCAAGGGCAGGCCCATGTAGAGAGCATTACAGTAGTCTAGACGAGAGGTCACGAGCGCATGAGTGACTGTGCGCAAGGCATCCCGGTCTAGATAGGGCCGCAACTGGCGCACCAGGCGAACCTGGGCAAAGGCCCCCCTAGTCACAGCTCCAATATGCTCTTCCAAAGAGAGCTGTGAATCTAGAAGGACCCCCAAGTTGCGGACCCTATCTACGGGGGGTAATAGCCAATGATGGGATAATCGGAATTTCCCGGGATGCCGGCACGAACAGCCACTCAGTCTTGTCAGGGTTGAGTCGAAGCCTGTTCCTCCCCATCCAGACCCGGACCGCCTCCAGGCAACGGGACATCACGTCGAGGGCATCGCTGGGGTGGTTTGGGGTAGAAATAAAAAGTTGGGTATCATCAGCATATTGGTGACATGATAGCAGTCTTCCAGTATCTCAGGGGTTGCCACAAAGAAGAGGGAGTCAGGCTATTCTCCAAAGCACCTGAAAGCAGGACAAGAAGCAACGGATGGAAACTAGTCAAGGAGAGAAGCAACCTAGAACTAAGGAGAAATTTCCTGACAGTTAGAACAATTAACCAGTGGAACAACCTGCCTCCAGAGGTGGTGAATGCTTCAACACTGGAAGTTTTTAAGAAGAGACTGGACAGCCATTTGTCTGAAATGGTATAGGGTTTCCTGCCTGAGCAGGGGGTTGGACTAGATGACCTCCAAGGTCCCTTCCAACAACAACAAAGAAGAGGGAGTCAAGCTATTCTCCAAAGCGCCTGAAGGCAGGAGAAGAACCATCGGATGGAAACTAACCAAAGAGAGAAGCAACCTAGAACTAAGGAGAAATTTCCTGACAGTGAGAACAATTAACCAGTGGAACTCCTTGCCTCCAGAAGTTGTGGCTGCTCCAACATTTGAGGTTTTTAGGAAGAGATTAGACAACCATTTGTCTGGAATGGTCTAGGGTTTCCTGTCTGAGCAGGGGGTTGGACTAGAAGACCTCCAAGGTCCCTTCCAACTCTGTTATTTTGTTATTCAGTTTGGTCTAGTAGTGGTTATGGCATCAGGCTAGGAGATGGTGAGTTCCAGTCCTACCTTAGGCATAAAAGCCGGCTAAGTGACTTTGGGCCAGTCATTCTCTCTTAGCCCAATCCACCTCACAGGGTTGTTGTTATGGGTAAAATAGGAAGAAGGTGAATATGTTTGCTGCCTTAACATATTTGTAAAAAACACAAAGGTGGGATACAAATAAATAAATAGATTTGAAGATGTCCCTGAATTGTAAGGATAGCCTGCTCTCCGACGGAAAGTATGTTGGGCAGAAAAAACCAATGTATCTGCCTTGCCAATCAAAGAATTTTGCATTTTGAAGCTGCAAAATTATTTTTATTTTTCCTTTGGACCATTCCACAAGTGGTGAATGCTCCAACACTGGAAGTTTTTAAGAAGAGACTGGCCAGCCACCTGTCTGAAATGGTATAGGGTTTCCTGCCTGAGCAGGGGGTTGGACTAGATGACCTCCAAGGTCCCTTCCAACTTATTATTATTATATTATAATACAGCATTCCACTCATCGCCGTTTTTGACTCTCCACCCTTTTTTAGGTCTAATGACTCAACAAGCTGCTTATAGTCTAAACGTTAGACAATATGAAGACTGGAATTGAGAAGGAGATAAAAAGAGAATAACTGAAGTGCTAGGAAATGCAGCTCAGATTTAATGGTGTGACAATTTGGGTCAAAATAAGGCTTTTGTGGCCTGAATCAAGATATTATGCGTTGTTGTTGTTTTCATTCCATGCTAACTGGGTGGACCACTAGAAGAAGCTTTGGTAAATCTGGACGACCACTAGGTGAAAAAGAAAAGATAGGAAATCATATCTCTTGTCTGCCATCTCATGATCAAGTGGATACAGGTAGTCCTCGACATACAACCACAACTGAGCTCCAAATTGGCAACTAGCAAGTATTTATGACGGTTGCAGTATCTGGGATCAAGGACCGAGCCGAACAGCGTTGGGAGGAAACAGCATCCTTGTGCCTCAAACTAATCCAAGTCAAGACGCCATTATGCACTCAAATGAATATTTCTGCTACTAAAAACGCAAATGAAACATGGCTCAGCCAGGCAATTGCTCGGCATCCTAATCTATTTATTTATTAGGGGGTGACTGCAATCCCTGCCACCCTTTCAAACGACTTTTAATTTTTTTCCCCCACCCCCATCGTGAAAAATAATGAATCCCAGCCTCAAGCCGAACTGTTTTGCAATGTCTTGAACCAACATGAAAGCAGTGAGTACCGTAATAGCTGAAGAGGATGGAGAGAAGGTGGTTAGGAAATGAGGGAGAGAGAGAGACGGAGGGGCTGGTCCTTTGCGTTGCCTGCAGAGAAAGCAAAATATATTTTAAATGTTTTTTTCCCCTCCTACCTTCCGAAGCGATTAAACCAAGAGAAGTAAACAGTTTTGCTAATGAAATAAAACAATTATTTCCGTGCTTCCCTACTGTGACCCACTTTAAGGGGCCTTTTGCTTGCTCCTGCTTTAGAGAAATTGGATAGATAGATTAAAAATGTATTTTAAAAAAAGAAATATATATATATATATATATATGAATTACTAGAGTTGGGAGGGTGGAGCAAAAAAAAAATTAAAAATAACAGCATTTTTGCTAGTACTTATACACCTCTGTGTGGGTTTTTTTTTCCAACATTAAGTGCCATGTGAAATTACCATGATTACAGAACCTGTTTCTATGTCTTCAGACTGACTTAAATAACTCTTATTATACACAACACAATTCCCTAATTCTGTATGAAATGAAGAAACACGGAAGAAAGCAAACCAATTTGCTTGTTAATGCTCGTTTTGAGGGCTTCTCCGGGAGAAAAGAAAAAAAAAAGATCTTGTCCCTTGGCTTCTGCTAATGATGTATTTTAAAATTCTTAAATTTACAATGACAAGAGTCTTCTAGCAAATTTCTTTTCCAACAGGAAAATCTGAAGGAATTAGAAAGACTCGTCCTGGAAAGATACAGGATATACCAACTGCTTAATCTTGGATTCTTTCTTTCCTGTTTCTGCACGGCAGGTTTTGCTGCTTGCTGCAAAATGATATGCAGCTAGATTTTGATGGCTTTTAAAAAGGGACTAGTCCTCATGAAAACCCCGAAAAGCTCCAAAATGAAGATGATGTTGGTTGGATCTTTGCAAAAATTCGGTCAGTGAGGGATGAAGCATCGTTGGCAAAGTTCCTCCAGAGAGATAAGCTCATAATTTTTTTTAAGAAGTTTGAAATTTCCTGGAAAGTATTGAGGTCTGACTGGCAGAACAGACTTGACACTGTGGGATACTGTTGCTTCAGCCTAAATGAAGAGTCAGCCGCCAAAGACCTCGGGGCTAAGTCCAACCCCCGAGGGCCAAGGCGCCTTAGGAAATGCAGTCAGTCAGAAAAGGTATACAGGTTACACCTGGATTTGCTGATCCACGTTGGATCAATGTCTAAGGCAGGGGTAGGCAACCTTGGCTCTTTTATGACTCTTGGACTTCAACTCCCAGAATTCCTGAGCCAGCTATGTTGGCTCAGGAATTCTGGGAGTTGAAGTCCACGAGTCATAAAAGAGCCAAGGCTGCCTACCCCTGGTCTAAGGCATTGGTTGTTGCTCCTTTTCCTTCCTTGCATCTTTTCTTTCCTTCCTTCCTCCCTCCCTCATCTCCTTCCTTTCTTTCTCCTTCCTTCCTTCCTTCCTTTTTGTTCTCTCTTCCTTCCCTCCTTCCTTCCTACTTCTCTTATTTCTTTCCTTTTCTCCCCTTCCTCTCTCCTTTTTCCCTTCCTTCCTTCCTCCCTCTCTCCTTTCTCCTTCCTTCCTTTTTCTCTTCCCTCCCTCCCTCCCTCTTTCCTTTTCTCCACTTCCTCTCTCCTTTTTCCTCCCTTTCTTCCTCCCTCCCTCCTCTTTCTCCTTCCTCCCTTCCTTTTTCTCCCTTCCCTCCCTCCTTCCTTCCTCTTTCTCTTACTTCTCTTTCCTTTTCTCCATTTCCTCTCTCCCTTTTCCTCCCTTTCTTCCTTCCTTCCTCCCTCTCTTTCTCTCTCTCTCTCCTTCCTTCCTTCCTTTCTTCCCATCCTAACAATCAAGATGCAATAAGAAATGAATTGGAACATATTATTGAAAAACATTCATCTCAGGCAACATTCTCATTCAGTCCAATGGGAGGGACAGACGCACATACGATAAAAAAAAACAACCACAACCAATAGCTCTTCTTTTTGAGGCAAGTGTCTAATGGCAGGGCTGGACCAGAATATCACATGATATAGGTTTCTCAGAATTAAAGCCATTACGAGAAAGAATGGTACAACAAGGACCATTTGATTTAATTGTGTCTGTAGGATCCACTGCTTTGGTCAAAATGACTTACCTGCTTTGTATTGCTCTGATGCAAGCTCCACCCCTTTCGTTGTGATGTCATAATGCATGTACAAAAGGGGTGGGGCTAGACCTGGAACAGCAGAGTACTCTTTCCATCCTGTGAGGACCTGGGAGATGCCAGGGACCTGATCCAGCTGTCAGCCAGCGCCTCCTTTTTTTTTTTTTAAAGAACAAAACACTGGGCGAGATATCGGATGTCAAAAACCTGTTGGTCCGGCTGCAAAAGTTGAAAATCCAAGGCCCAAAATCTTAAAAGATGAGACACGGGAAAATGAAAATAGGGGAACAAGTCAGAACACCAAGAAAAAAAAATATAGGTGTGTATGAATAGGTATGTTTAAGTACAGTTTGCCAGAACCTGAAATTTTGTGCAGAGAGCTATTTTTTTGAAAAGGAAGGAAGGAAATAGAAAGAAGGAAGGAAATAGAAAAAAGGAAAGGAGGAAACAAGGAGGGAAGGAAATAGAGAGAACTACAGTCGCGATAGAAGGAAGGAAGGAAGGAAATAGGAAAAGGAAAGGAGAAAAGAAGGAAGGAAGGAAATAGAAAGGAAAGGAGGAAAGAAGGAAGGAAATAGAAAGAGAACTATAGTCATGATAGAAGGAAGGAAAGAAATAGAAAAAGGAAGGAAAGGAGGAATGAAGGAACTAGAAAGGGGAGAGAACTACAGTCATGATAGCAGGAAGGAAGGAAGGAAATAGATAGAAGGAAGGAAAGAAGGAAGGAAATAGAAAGAGAACTACAGTTAGAGTAGGAAGGAAGGAAATAGAAAGAGGAAGGAAGGAAGGAAGGAAGGAAGGAAGGAAGGAAGGAAGGAAGGAAGGAAGGAAGGAAGGAAGGAAATAGAAAGAGGAAGGAAGGAAGGAAGGAAGGAAATAGAAAAAGGAAGGAAAGGAGGAATGAATGAACTAGAAAGGGGAGAGAATTACAGTCATGATAGCAGGAAGGAAAGAAATAGATAGAAGGAAGGAAGGAAATAGAAAAAAGGAAGGAAAGAAGGAAGGAAATAGAGAACTACAGTTATAGTAGAAAGGAAGGAAATAGAAAGAGGAAGGAAGGAAGGAAGGAAGGAAGGAAGGAAGGAAGGAAGGAAGGAAATAGAAAGAGGAAGGAAGGAAGGAAGGAAGGAAGGAAGGAAGGAAGGAAGGAAGGAAGGAAATAGAAAGAGGAAGGAAGGAAGGAAATAGAAAAAGGAAGGAAGGAAGGAAGGAAGGAAGGAAGGAAGGAAGGAAGGAAGGAAATAGAAAGAGGAAGGAAGGAAGGAAGGAAGGAAATAGAAAGAGGAAGGAAGGAAGGAAGGAAGGAAGGAAGGAAGGAAATGGTTTTACATCAATCCTGAAAAGCATCTTTCACACAGGAAATATTCATGGGGGGAATCCTGAGCAGCATTTTCGTGGCTGTAGCGACAAAAGCAACATATATGTCATCCCTAGTTTAAGTCGACTTTTCCCTCTCTGCTGCCTGGGGGCAAAAGCAGGAATCCTGCATTTCCCTTTCTAGACCTCCGACTCCATCATCCCTTTGGCCAGCCAGAATGTTGTTTGGGGTAAGAGCGCCCCCTGGTGCTGCGCACTGCACACCGCCCATCCTTGCCGAGGCCCTGGACTCCACAGTCCATAAGCCACCTTGCTAATTGGACAGCCAGGTTGGGGGAGGGGGGACAGAGGGGGAGGGAGGGCAGGTATTAAAACATATTAAAGGTGTTAATAAGTGACTTATTTAAACAGGGTATCGCATATATTGGACATTAATCACCGCGCTGTTAAAACTGTAATTAAGGAGTCAGCTCTGCCTTCTGGGGAAGGCGCACTTGGGCGCCGGGAGAAGACGGCCTCTTTATTAATACAAATTATTTTATTTGGCTAAAGCTAATAATTCTAAGTGAGGTCAACGGGACTTCTGCCACGCGGGGAAAGCGGCACCCTTGCCCGAGCAACGTTTCCATGGCAACGGAAATATAAGTTCACCCTCTGTGCACCAGCTATTACGGCTTCGCTCACTAAGCCAGGATCTGGGCGGTCTGGGAGGAAAGCGAACCATTGTTTTGCTGACAGGCACATTTTCCCCGAAAAAGTGTGCGGGGGTGGGGGGGGAGATCAAGAGGGAGAGCTTTGCGCCCAATGAATCTCAAATTTTGGGGGGCCCCACTTGGAAAAGTTGCACCTTCCCCCCCCCTTGCACCTTTCCATCCAGAAGCTATGAATAAGTTTCTAAAAAAAACAGAAAGGGGGGGGGGAGAATATTTTTTTTAAAAAAAGTTTTTTTAAAAACTGCTCTTTTAAAAAAAAATGGGTGGTGACAGGTCTGCTTCTACCATTAGGCAATATAAGGTTTGTGTTGGTTATTGCTATGATTGTAAGTAGAGTCAGTTTGGTCCAGTGACTAAGGCTCTAGACTAGAAACCAGGTGACAATGAGTTCTAGTCCTGCCTTAGGCATGAAAGCTGGCTGGGTAACTTTGGGCCAATCACCAGGAGAATGTGAGTTCTAGTTCCACCTTAGGTATGAAAGCCAGCTGGGTGATTTTGGGCCAATCACTAGGAGAATGAGAGTTCTAGTTCCTCCTTAGGTATGAAAGTCGGCTGGGTGACTTTGGGCCAATCACCAGGAGACTGAGAGTTCTAGTTCCGCCTTAGGTATGAAAGCCGGCTGGGTGACTTTGGGCCAACCACCAGGAGAGTGAGAGTTCTAGTTCCGCCTTAGGTATGAAAGCTGGCTGGGTGACTTTGGGCCAATCACCAGGAGACTGAGAGTTCTAGTTCCACATTAGGTATGAAAGCCGATTGGATGGCTTTGGGCCAATCACCAGGAGACTGAGAGTTCTAGTTCTGCCTTAGGTATGAAAGCCGACTGGGTGTCTTTGGGCCAATCACCAGGAGAATGAGAGTTCTAGTTCCGCTTTAGGCATGAAAGCTGACTGGGTGACTTTGGGCCAATCACCAGGAGACTGAGAGTTCTTGTGTTAGCATGAAAGCTAACTGGGTAACCTTGGGCCAATCACCAGGAGATGGTGACTTCTAGTTCTACCTTAGGCATAGAAGTCACGGATGAATTTCAGTCAATCATTCTCTCTCAGTCCAACCATTCTACAGGTAGTCCCTGACTTACAACAATTCATTTAGTGACTCTTCAAAGTTACACCGGCACTGAAAAAAGTTATTTATGACCATTTTACATACTTGGTGGAGCAGTGGGCTAATGCCTCCTTAAGTAACACCAGCTGCCTGCAATTAGTGCAGGTTCGAGTCCCACCAGGCTCAAGGTTGACTCAGCCTTCCATCCTTCCCAGGTAGGTAAAATGAGGACCCAGATTGTTGGGGGCAATTAAGCTGACTTTGTAATAATGCCGCTTGGTGTGTGTGTGAAAGCCCTAATAAGCAGGCATATACATAGAATGAAGGCTACTGCTAAGCTTGTAAGCCGCCCTGAGTCTTCGGAGAAGGGCGGGATATAAATGGAATTTTAAAAAAAAATTATCACCATTGCAACATTGTCATGGTCACGTGATTGAAATTCTGACGCTTGGCAACTGGCGTGTACTTATGACAGTTGCAGTGTCCCAGGGTCACATGTTCCCCTTTTGTGTCCTTCTGACCAAGAAAGTCAACGGGGAAGCCAGGTTCACTTAACAACCGTGTTCCTAAGTTAACAACTGCAGGTTTTCACTTAACAACTGGGGCAAGAAGGATTGTAAAATGGGGCAAAATTCACTTTGCTATTGTCTCGCTTAGCAACAAAAAGTTTGGGCTCACTTGTGGTTGTAATTCGAGGGCTACTTTTATTCCTAAAGTAACCTTAACCAATTGCCTTCTCCGCCTGTTTTGACATCCCGCTTCACAATCAAATTACAGCCAGTGGCAAAGATGGCACAACGCCAACTTTTTTATTGTTGGAAATTGAAGGTTTCCTTAGATTGGGATTTCTGAAATGTCCTAGATTTTTTTTTCTTAGACTGGGGTTTCCCATTGCTTCTTGTCCTATACCAGGGGTAGGCAACCTTGGCCTTTTATGACTCGTGGACTTCAACTCCCAGAATTCCTGAGCCAGCATGGCGCAGCATGGAAACCTCTCCATTTCCCCTCAGCATGGCTGGCTCGGGAATTCTGGGAGTTGAAGTCCACGAGTCATAAAAGAGCTGAGGTTGCCTACCCCTGGTAGGACAAGAAGCAATGCGTGGATGCTCATCATAGATCCAACTTGGAAATAGGGAGAAATTCTTTGACAATGAGAATCAGTGGAACGACTTGCCTCCAGAAATTGTGAATGTTCCACCATTGGACAACCATTTGTCCAGGGTGATATAAGGTCCTTATATATCACATATATAACATAAGGAGACATATACATATACATATACTCTATAAAACCTTAGTAAGATCACATCTAGAATACTGTATCCAGTTTTGGCCACCTCATTATTAAAAGGATGTTGAGACTTTGGAAAGAGTGCAGAGAAGAGCAACTTCAGATGTTTAAAGGCCTGGAGACTAAAAGATAAAAAGAATAGTTGTAGCTGCCAGAAAAGCCAACCCAGTCCTGGGCTGCATTAACAGAGGGATAGAATCAAGATCACGTGAAGTATTAATACCACTTTACAATGCGTCAGTAAGGCCACACTTGGAGTACTGCATCCACTTTTGGTCACCATGATGTAAAAAAGATGTTGAGACTCTAGAAAGAGTACAGAGAAGAGCAACAAAGATGATCAGGGGACTGGAAGCTAAAACCTATAAGGAACGGTTGCTGGAATTGGGTATGTCTGAAGAGAAGGACGACGGGGGGACATGATAGCTGTCTTCCTATATCTCAGGGGCTGCCCCAAAGAAGAGGGAGTCAAGCTATTCTCCAAAGCGCCCGAAGGCAGCACAAGAAGCAACGGATGGAAGCTAATCAAGGAGAGGAGCAGCCTAGAACTAAGGAGAAACTTCCTGACAGTGAGAACAATTAACCAGTGGAACAACCTGCCTCCAGAGGTGGTGAATGCTCCAACACTGGAGGTTTTTAAGAAGAGACTGGACAGCCATTTGCCTGAAATGGTATAGGGTTTCCTGCCTGAGCAGGGGGTTGGACTAGATGACCTCCAAGGTCCCTTCCAACTTTATATTATTATTATTATTAGAACAATTAACCCAATGGAACAGCTTGCCTTCAAATGTTGTGAGTGCTCCATCACTGGAGGTTTTCAAGAAGAGACTAGACAGGATAGGATAGGATAGGATAGGATAGGATAGGATAGGATAGGATAGGATAGGATAGGATAGGATAGGATAGGATAGGATAGGATAGGATAGGATAGGATAGGATAGGATAGGATAGAGTAGGATAGGATAGGATAGGATAGAGTAGGATAGAGTAGGATAGGATAGGATAGGATAGGATAGGATAGGATAGGATAGGATAGGATAGGATAGGATAGGATAGGATAGGAGTAGAGTAGAGTAGAGTAGAGTAGAGCAGAGCAGAGCAGAGCAGAACAGAACAGAACAGAACAGAACAGAACAGAACAGAACAGAACAGAACAGAACAGAATAGAATAGAATAGAATAGAATAGAATAGAATAGAATAGAATAGAATAGAATAGAATAGAATAAACAGAGTTGGAAGGAACGTTGGAGGTCATCTAGTCCAACCCCCTGCTCAGGCAGGAAACCCTCTACTATTTCAGACAAATGGCTGTCCAGTCTCTTCTTTAAAACTTCCAGTGTTGGAGCATTCACCACCTCTGGAGGCAGGTTGTTCCACTGATTAATTGTTCTAACTGTCAGGAGGTTTCTCCTTAGTTCTAGGTTGCTTCTCTCCTTGATTAGCTTCCATTCGTTGCTTATTCTCCTGCCTTCAGGCGCTTTGGAGAATAGCTTGACTCCCTCCTTTTTGTGGCAAACCCTGAGATATTGTTTAAAATAGTATGGGGTCTCCTGCTTAAGCAGGGGGTTGGACTAGAAGACCTCCAAGGTCCCTTCCAGCCCTGTGATTCTATGATTCTTTCCTCTTATCCAGTAACAAAAGGAAGAATCGGGCTATTTCTCCAGCTTTCTGAAGGTACATGTTGCTGAGTCTCCAACCAATTATTTTCTGAACACTGCAGTGATTTATCTACGTCCCCGTGTGATGTCATTCGTTTATGTACAGCATTACCCAGAATATGGCATTAACATTTTACTATTAGTCTTACCTTTCAACACAAAAAGATAAAGGCGTAAATCTCAAGACACAATGGAGGTGTCAGCCAAGTTGATGTAGTGTTACAAGTTTGGCTATGTTGTTTTTTTTCTTTTTCGGCATATTCCTGCAACTTGAATGATACAGAAAAGCCAATATCATTTTTCTCCCTGCGGTGAGTCCAGGACTGCCTTATCGGGCTACTAGATCTAATTTTAATTGCTGATTGGCTTGAATAAGCGGAGATGGATAGAAAACAAAATATCTCCATTGCAAATGGCTCCCAAATGAGCAAACCACATACAGAAAAGGGAAGAGGTTTTAGCTGCATCTCAGGTATTGTAGCACACATTAGAGAGCTTGTTTAATCTCATGGTTAAGGTACTGGTCTAAGTGGTTGTGAGTTCTAGTCCTGCCTTAGGTATAAAATCCAGCTGGGTGACTTTGAGCCAATCACCTGTGAGTTCTACTCCCACCTTAGGTGTGAAAGCCAGCTATGTGGCTTTGGGCCAATCATCAAGAGACAATAAGTTCTAGTCCCACCTTAGGAATGAAAGCACCTGGGTGACTTTGGTCCAATCACCAGGAGGCAGTGAGTTCTAGTCCCTCCTTAGGCATGAAAGCCAGCTGGGTGACTTTGGGCCAACCACCAGGAGACAATGAGTTCTAGTCCTGCCTTAGGCATGAAAGCTGGTTGGATGACTTTGGGCCAATCAGCCTCTCTCAGCCCAACCCACCTCACAGGGTTGTTGTACATGTAGGGAAAATAGGAGGAAGGAACATTGTATGTTTTTCCCGTGTTGAGTTATTTATAAAAAGAAAACAGTGTGATATAAATGTAAAAAAAAATGTGTTTTCCATTTTTTAAAATGCAGGGCAGTTTAGAGGAGAAATCCCGGCTAGGATCTTATCTTAGGATCTTGGTAGTAACCCATCTTCTGGGGTGCATACCAAAATTTGTTATGACAGATAAAATCTGTTTAAATTTAAACATGTAAAGATATTAAATTTACCATTTTTAAACAAGTGGATGAATCCAAACTTACTTCTCTCCCTCCGGGAGAGGGGCGGTATATAAATCCAAATAATAAATAAATAAATAAATAATAAATTCCCCCTTAATTTGGCAATGCTGTTTGCCAATCAAAATATATAAAAAGGAAACCTTTGTGTATAAAATATGTAAATGCATTAAGTAATTTGTTTTGGGGGAAAAAATCCCACCCCTTTGCAAATTGACCAAGATTACAAGTAATAATCAAACAGTCTCTAAATGAATGGGTTGTAAGTTGGGGACTACCTGTACTAAATAAATCATCACCATCATCATCATCATCACCATCCATTTAATTGTATTGTTAAATTTGCAATTAACCAAATAGCATTGTCAACAAATAAAAACTATCATGAAAAGAAACAGTGAAAATTACACCAAGATAAATATTTTTACAAGGTTGTAATTACAGTACACAAAAATAGTTCTGCATAAAGATGATTGGGGGACTGGAGGCTAAAACACATAAGGAACGGTTGCTGGAATTGGGTATGTCTAGTTTAATGAAGAGAAGAACAAGGGGGGACATGATAGCAGTCTTCCAATATCTCAGGGGCTGTCACAAAGAAGAGGGAGTCAGGCTGTTCTCCAAAGCACCTGAAGGCAGGACAAGAAGCAATGGATAGAAACTAATCAAGTAGAGAAGCAACCTAGAACTAAGGAGAAATTTTCTGACAGTGAGGTCAATTAATCATTGGAACAACTTGCCTTGAGAAGCGGTGAATGCTCCAACACTGGAAGTTTTTAAGAAGAGACTGGACAGCCATTTGTCTGAAATGGTATAAGGTTTCCTGCCTGAGCAGAGGGTTGGAGTAGATGACCTCCAAGGTCCCTTCCAAATTGATTGATTGTTGTTGTTGTTGTTATATTAGAAAATATGCTATGTATACATCCCTGCACATTGCATACAGGTCATTCTCGACTCTCCACCATTTTTTTTGTGACCAAACTTGTTGGAAGTTATAACGGCACTGAAAAAACTCACGACTGTTTTTCACAATTACGACCATTGCAGTATCCCCGTGGTCATGTGATCAAAATTCGTTTGTTTGAAAACTGGTTCATATTCATGACGGTCGCAGTGTCCTGGGGTCACATGATCCCCTTGTGCTACCTTCTGACAAGCAAAGTCAATGGGGAAGCCAGATTCACTTTAAAACCGTGTTATTAACTTAACAACTGCAGGGATCCACTTAACAACTGTGGCAAGAAAGGTCATAAAATGGGGTAAAACTCACTTAACAACTGTGTCACTTAGCAACAGAAATTTTGGGCTCTATTGTGGTCATAAGTCAAGGACTATATAGGACAATTGATCACACATATAGGACTGTCTGGTGTTGAACTCTTGAGTCCTTACGCACAATCTAATAGCCTGTTGCAGAATCATAAAGTTCTGAAAAAAAGCAGAATATTGCTTTTTTTCAAGAAGAACTAAAGCAACTTCAAAACATACATCATGGTAATTAGAATCACACATCAAACGGAGGGCAGCAATAGCAAATGGGAATTAGAAGCATATATAAAATAAAAGAAACATGTAAAAGGAAATAATACAATAAGATCCAAACTGCAACTGTGTATCAGTTGGGCAAAACCCCGCCCCACATTTATAGCATTTCTAAGGGTGGGATTCTTAACTTTGGGGTCTGTGGATAGATTTCAGGGGGTCCAGGAAAAAGAAAAGAAGAAATAGGGGTGACATGTATTCCAGTATTTCAGGGGCTGCCACAAAGAAGAGGGGGTCAAATTATTCTCCAAAGCACCAGAAGGCAAGACCAGAAACAATGAATGGAAACAGATCAAAGAGAAAAACAACCTGGAATTAAGGAGAAACTTACTGACAGTGAGGACAATCAACCAGTGGAACAGCTTGCCACCAGAAGTCGTGGGTGCTCCATCACTGGAGATTTTTTAAGAAGAGACTAGACAGTCGCTTGTCTGCAATGGTATAGGTTCGCCTGCTGGAGCAGGGGGCTGGACTAGAAGACCTCCAAGGTCCCTTCCAGCTTTATTCTATTCTATTCTATATATAGATTCTATTCTATTCTATTCTATTCTATTCTATTCTATTCTATTCTATTCTATTCTATTCTATTCTATTCTATTCTATTCTACTCTACCCTACCCTACCCTACCCTACCCTACCCTACCCTACCCTACTCTACTCCACTCTATTCTAAATGTGATAATTTTATTTTCCCAAACATTTCATGGGAATTTAGAATAGAATAGAATAGAATAGAATAGAATAGAATAGAATAGAATAGAATAGAATAGAATAGAATAGAATAGAATAGAATAGAATAGAATAGAATAGAATAGAATAGAATAGAACAGAACAGAACAGAACAGAATAGAATAGAATAGAAGCTGGAGGGGACCTTGGAGGTCTTCTAGTCCAGCCCCCTGCTCAAGCAGGAGATCCTATAACGTCTCAGACAAGTGAATGTCCAGTCTCTTCTTAAAAATCTCCAGTGATGGAGCGCCCACGATTTCTGGAGGCAAGCTGTTCCACTGGTTGATTGTCCTCACTGTCAGGAAGTTTCTCCTTAATTCCAGGTTGCTTCTCTCTTTGTTCAGTTTCCAACCATTTTTTTCTCATCCTTCCCTCTGGTGCTCTGGTGAACAATGTGAGCCCCTCTGCCTTGTGGCAGCCCCTCAGATACTGGACCACTGCTATCATGTCTCCCCTATTTTTTATTTTCTTTAGACTAGCCAAACCCAAGTTCCATAGCTGTTCTTTGTATGTTTTAGTCTCCAGGCCTATGATCATCTGAGTTTCCCTCCTCTTGATTTTTTTCCAAACTCTCAACATCTTTTTTGTGATGTGGTGACCAAAATTGGCTGCAATATTCTAGGTGTCCCCTTCATGGATTACTGCCTTGTCGTGGTGAAGGGGCTTGCGTAATTCAATGAAGCTATGAGCTATGCCGTGCAGGGCCACCCAAGACGGAAAGGTCATAGCAGAGAGTTCTGACAAAACGTGATCCACTGGAGAAGGAAATGGCAACCCACTCCAGTATCTTTGCCATGAAAACCCTATGGACAGTACCAAAAGGCAAAACGATATGACGCTGGAAGATGAGCCCCTCAGGTCGGAAGGCGTCCAATATGCTACTGGGGAAGAGCAGAGGGCTAGTACTAGTAGCGCCAGAAAGAATGAAGCGACTGGGCCAAAGCCGAAAGGACGCTCAGCTGTGGATATGTCTGGTGGTGAAAGGAAAGTCCGATGCTGTAAAGATTTTTTCTCCATAGGAACCTGGAATGTAAGATCCATGAATCAAGGAAAGCTGGACGTGGTCAAAAAAGAGATGACAAGACTGAACATCGACATCTTAGGTATCAGCGAATTAAAATGGACAGGAATGGGTGAATTTAATTCAGATGACCATCAGGTATACTACTGCGGTCAAGAATTCCTCAGAAGAAATGGAGTAGCCTTCATAGTCAATAAAAGAGTAGGAAAAGCAATACTGGGATACAATCCTCAAAATGACAGAATGATCTCAGTTCGAATCCAAGGCAAACCATTCAATATCACAGTAGTCCAAGTCTATGCCCCAACCACCAGTGCTGAAGAGGATGAAATTGACCAGTTCTATGAAGCCCTACAGCACCTTGTAGAACTAACACCCAAAAATGATGTCCTTATCATCATGGGGGATTGGAATGCTAAAGTAGGAAGCCAAAAGATAACCGGAATAACAGGCAAGTTTGGCCTTGGAGTACAAAATGAAGCAGGGCACAGGCTGATAGAATTTTGTCAAGAGAATACGATGGTCATAGCAAACACTCTTTTCCAACAACCCAAGAGACGGCTCTACACATGGACATCACCAGACGGTCAACACAGAAATCATATTGACTATATGCTCTGCAGCCAAAGATGGAGAAGCTCTATACAGTCAGTAAAAACAAGACCAGGAGCTGACTGTGGCTCAGACCATGAGCTTCTCATTGAAAAGTTTAGGCTTAAACTGTAGAAAGTAGGAAAAAGCACTAGGCCACTCAGGTATGAATTAAATCATATCCCTGTTGAATATACAGTAGAGGTGACAAATAGATTTAAAGAATTAGATCTGATAGACAGAGTGCCTGAAGATCTATGGACAGGTTCGCAACATTGTACAACAGGTAGCAACCAAAACCATCCCAAAGAAAAAGAAATGCAAGAAAGCAAAATGGCTGTCTGAGGAAGCTTTGCAAATAGCTGAGGAAAGGAAGGAAGCAAAAGGCAAGGGAGAAAAAGAAAGATATGCCCAATTGAATGCAGAATTCCAGAGAATAGCTAGAAGAGATAAGAATGCCTTCTTAAATGAACAGTGCAAAGAAATAGAAGAAAACAATAGAATAGGGAGGACCAGAGATCTTTTCAAGAAAATTGGAGAGATGAAGGGAACGTTTCATGCAAAAATGGGCATGATAAAGGACCAAAATGGCAGGGACCTAACAGAGGCAGAAGAGATTAAGAAGAGGTGGCAAAATTACACAGAACTATACAAGAACGAGCTTAATGTCCCTGATAATCACAATGAGGTGGTCACTGACCTCGAGCCAGACATCCTAGAATGTGAAGTGAAGTGGGCCTTAGAAAAGCTGAGCAACAACAAAGCTAGTGGAGGTGACAGTATTCCAGCTGAGCTATTCAAAATCTTAAAAGACGATGCAGTAAAAATGCTTCACTCAATTTGCCAGCAAATTTGGAAAACTCAACAGTGGCCACAGGATTGGAAAAGATCAGTTTACATTCCAATTCCAAAGAAAGGCAGTGCCAAAGAATGTTCAAACTACCGCACCATGGCAGAATTCCTGAGCCAGCATGGCTCAGCTTGGAAACTCTCCCTTTCCCCTCAGCGTGGCTGGCTCAGGAATTCTGGGAGTTGAACACGAGTCATAAAAGAGCCAAGGTTGCCTACCTAGGAGATTCCCCCTCACAAGCCAAGCCAAAAGTCTAAATTCACAAGTTACAATCTATCTCCCACAACATATTAACACCTAGTTGAGATTAATCAAGCTTAGAGACACGGAAGCAAGCCGGCTAAATAGTCGGTGATGATAACTATATTTTTCATCCTTGTTCCAATTAGTCTCCTGTACATTTGAGGAATTTTAATTGTACCTTGATCTCCATTTAGATGTCACCCTGCCCCCTCATTTTTCTTCTTAATTCGGCAACAAATGTGACCAAAAAAATAGAGATATTAAACAGAGATTATCTTCAGAGTTTTCATAATGAGTTCGCCAGAACCAGTATTTCTTCTAAACACATATTTCTTCCATACTCGGGCACACATACTTCCCAAATATAAATCTCAGCATTTCCACTGACGCGGGTGTAGTGGAAAAGAGCTGGGGGAAAGGAAGTAAAAAATATCTGGAATTTTTGGGAAAAATAAAATTTTGGGTGGTATCTTTTGCCCGTGATCTTATTTGGATGAATGTTGAGTGGGAGGCTGGAGAAAATTTTGCCTATGACAATTCAGCAGTGGGATTTCCACCTGCAGTGATGAAGTTGGTACATGAATCACTGCACTTCCTTCCTTCCTTCCTTCCTTCCTTCCTTCCTTCCTTCCTTCCTTCCAACAGAATTTGAAGGGACCTTGGAGGTCATCTAGTCCAACCCCCTGCTTAGGCAGGAAACCCTATACCATTTCAGACAAATGGCTGTCCAGTCTCTTCTTAAAAACTTCCAGTGTTGGAGCATTCACCACTTCTGGAGGCAGGTTGTTCCACTGGTTAATTGTTCTCACTGTCAGGAAGTTTCTCCTTAGTTCCAGGTTGCTTCTCTCCTTGACTAGTTTCCATCCATTGCTTCCTGTCCTGCCTTCAGGCGCTTTGGAGAATAGCTTGACTCCCTCTTCTTTGGGGCAGCCCCTGAGATATTAGAGCACTGCTATCATCCCTTCCTTCCTTCCTTCCTTCCTTCCTTCCTTCCTTCCTTCCTTCCTTCCTTCCTTCCTTCCTTCCTCCCTCCCTCCCTCCTTTCCTTTCCTTTCCTTTCCTTTCTTTTCCTTTCCTTTCCTTTCTACCTTCCTCCCTCCCTCCCTCCCTCCCCCTCCTTCTTTCTTTCTTTCTTTCTTTCTTTCTTTTTTTCCTTCTATTTTAGCAAAGTGAGAGCCCCGAGTCCTGCAAGGGGGTGTGTGTGGCAGAGCCACAGCTTAAGAGAGGGGAAAGGAAGGAAGGAAGTCTCAAATGATATAAAAATGAAAATCTCTATACACCATAGCACTTAGTGAGCAAATGTTGGTAGCTGCATATAATGTGCCTCCAGTGGCTCTCTTGCGTTCTATGAGTTTAACCAAGAGGAAGGAGGATTTGGAATGCAGTATGTGCCAGGTGTCCTCATTTAGCAACTGCTTTGTTTAGTGACCTTTCACAGTGACATCAGTGATTAAAAAAATAACTTTACATCCAATACTCATATTGACAACCTTTGCAGGTCTGTGAAGGAAAACTGAAGTGAGATTGTAAAGGACAGCCATTTCACTTAACAACTGAATTGCCAGTCTCACTTTTGGTCACTAAACGAGGACTCTCTGTACTGTAGGGGAAAGCGCCCAAATTGAGATAATCCAAGATCATGGTCCCAGTTAAATAAGAAGAGAAGTTGTTTTTATTAGAAATTCTTACCTTTCACTCTGCGAGAGGGAAAAATGAATGGAATGGAGAATGGAATGGAACGGAACGGAATGGAACGGAACAGAGGTAGTCCTTGAATTACAACCACAACTGAACCCAAAATTTCTGCAGCAAAGCGAGGAAGTTGTTAAACAACTTTCCCCCCCATTTTATGAGCTTTATTTGCTAAAGTTTTAAGTGAATCACTGAAGTTGTTAATTGAATAATACAGATGTTAAGCGAATCTGGCTTCCCCATTGACTTTGCTTGTCAGAAGCTGGCTGGGAAAGTTACAATGCTGACCACATGATCACAGGTCAGTGCAACCATCATAAATACATGCCAGTTGCCGAGCAGTCAAATTCTGATGATGTGACCACGGGGATGCTGCAACGGTCATAAGTGTGAAAAATGGTTATAAGTCACTTTTTTCACAAGTCAAGGAATAGAATAGAATAGAATAGAATAGAATAGAATAGAACAGAATAGAACAGAACAGAACAGAACAGAACAGAACAGAACAGAACAGAACAGAACAGAACAGAACAGAACAGAACAGAATAGAATAGAATAGAATAGAATAGAATAGAATAGAATAGAATAGAATAGAATAGAATAGAATAGAATAGCAATGTTCCAATATCTCAGGGGCTGCCCCAAAGAAGAGGGAGTCAAGCTATTCTCCAAAGCGCCCGAAGGCAGGACAAGAAGCAACGGATGGAAACTAATCAAGGAGAGAAGCAACCTAGAACTAAGGAGAAACTTCCTGACAATTAGAACAATTAACCAGTGGAACAGCCTGCCTCCAGAAGCTGTGAATGCTCCAACACTGGAAGTTTTTAAGAAAAGACTGGACATCCATTTGTCCGAAATGGTATAGGGTTTCCTGCCTGAGCAGGGGGTTGGACTATATGACCTCCAAGGTCCCTTCCAACTTTATTATTATTATTATTATTATTATTATTATTATTATTATTATTATTATTATTATTATTATTATTATTATTATTATTATTATGAATAGAATAGAATAGAATAGAATAGAATAGAATAGAATAGAATAGAATAGAATAGAATAGAATAGAATAGAATAGAATAGAATGTTTATTGAGAATAGAAAGGGTACGTTAGAATAAAAAGGTATGTTAGATGGGATAAGATACAATTGTCACTGTGGGAGAGAATTTCCGTGATTAAGATAAATGCTTTACCTGGAACGTTATTTTTATTTCAGACAATACCTGCCTTGACAGCTAATGCACCATTTTAAAAATGACAGAGGATATATCTAAATTTGTAGGGGGGATCCCAATTTAGATATATTACAAGATGCAAAGGAAAGGGGGGATTGGGTCTACCAGATTTAAATAGAATCACCATTCAGTGAACAACTATAGTTGTTAAACGAACCAATGGGCATGGCTTTGGCCGATAACCATAAAAAAAAGCTGGTTTTCATCAAAACTGTCACAATATGTTGTCACATGACTACGGCATGCTACAAATAGCCATAAATGAAGCCTGATTGCTCAGGGCCCAAAGTGCAATCATGTGATTTTGGGGGGGGGAGGATCCAACCAACCAAACTTTGAATCTAGGTCTTAAATACCCTTAGGACCATCGGAACTTTCAACAGTTGCTAAGCAACTGGCCATAAGTCAAGGCCTACCTGTACACACATTTCATATAAATTATTAGAGATGTTTATTTGGAAAGTCCATATTCAGTCTTCCTGCCAAGATTTTAAAAAGTCAAGATGGCACACATGATGATATAATTAAAGCTCCACCTGTTTTTCCATGTTTCGTACCTGAACATACTAGGCACATCCCACCATCATAAAAAAAAATCTTACGTTTTGAATATATCATTGCGGCCTTTATCTTAACTTTATTGACTATAGTCTGCAGACACTCCTATATTACAAAGAAAATCACGAGATGTTTGCAGCATTAGGAAGTAAAAACAAATCTCCCTCTAATTCAGGTTTTTTTTTCAAACTTGGCAATATTAAATTGTGTGCTTCAATGCCCAGTATTCTTCAGCCAGCATGTTTTAAGATATGTGGATTTTATCTCCCAGAATTCCCCAGCCAGCATGGTTTTAGATATGTGAGTTTCAACTCCCAGAATTCCCCAGCCAGCATGGTTTTAGATATGTGGGTTTCATCTCCCAGAATTCCCCAGCCAGCATGCTTTTAGATATGTGGGTTTCAACTCCCAGAATTCCCCAGCCATCATGGTTTTAGATATGTGGGTTTCAACTCCCAGAATTCCCCAGCCAGCATGGTTTTAGATGTGTGGGTTTCAACTCCCAGAATTCCCCAGCCAACATGGTTTTAGATATGTGGGTTTCATCTCCCAGAATTCCCCAGCCAGCATGGTTTTAGATATGTGGGTTTCAACTCCCAGAATTCCCCAGCCAGCATGGTTTTAGATATGTGGGTTTCTCAGCTCCAAGAATTCCCCAGCCAGCATGGTTTTATATATGTGGGTTTCAACTCCCAGAATTCCCCAGCCATCATGGTTTTAGATATGTGGGTTTTCATCTCCCAGAATTCCCCAGCCAGCATGGTTTTAGATATGTGGGTTTCATCTCCCAGAATTCCCCAGCCAGCATGGTTTTAGATATGTGGGTTTCAACTCCCAGAATTCCCCAGCCAGCATGGTTTTTAGATATGTGGGTTTCTCAGCTCCAAGAATTCCCCAGCCAGCATGGTTTTAGATATGTGGGTTTCAACTCCCAGAATTCCCCAGCCATCATGGTTTTAGATATGTGGGTTTTCATCTCCCAGAATTCCCCAGCCATCACGGTTTTAGATACGTGGGTTTTGTTAAACAGCAGGTTCTTTGGCGCAGGAATGAAGACGAGGTAGCTGACTACAGCGAAACTCATATTTTATTTCGTGCAGAATCTGTACTGAGCAAATGGCTGCAACTAGCCGCAATATATAGTTTCGCCCCTAGGCGGCAGCCAATAGGCTTGAAACAACCATTGCCGCCTAGGGATAGCCAATTGTAGCGCTGGTGACTTGTAGTTAGCTGCTCCAGCAACCCACGTGGTATTACTTATGAGCCCAGTACATAACACCCCTCCTCTCTTAGATCAGACAATATTAACATAAGTTAGTCTTAATGCAATTATCAAGACCCATTATCAAAACTCCCTAAAATAAAAGTAATAGAACAAAAAAAAACCAGTAGGTTACAACGTGATTAAACAACGTCTGAATGAATAGGCTTCATGGCTAGCATACTTAGACAGTTACAACATAGCACTAGTTTCTGTAGTATAGTGGCATATAGCAATACACAATATTATAGCTCTTTATTTTACAACGTGGTCAGCAAGATATGAAGGAGGCTTGTGTGCCCTTCTGGAACGTCTCGGAGTCCCCATCACTTTGTGGTCTACCAGCTTACCCAGTGGGCTGGGTAGACTTGTGTCCCTTTGTGCTCCTGAGTCAAGGGGATTACATGCTATCTGGCTGGCCTCTCCAGGTTGGCCCACCCGAGTCAGACTGATCAGCAGAGTAGGCGCAGCGGTTGCTGAAGTTCAGATGGTTTGCTCCTTCAGGGGATCCATGTTGCATTTCAGGACTCCCCACTTCTCCCTCTGGTTCCAGCTCAGTTATGAAGGAAAGGTCCTGAGAGTCCATGTGAGGACTGGCTTGGCTGCAAGTTTGAGGACCTTGGGAGGGACTTATGACACAGTCCTCACTTAGTGGCCATTCTGGAAACCGTTTCCTGAGCTGATCAATGTGTCATCTGACAACTCGCCTTCCCTCCAACCCCACTTCATAAGACAGGGGTCCGGATGCTTTGGTAATTTGACCAGGAACCCACAGATTCCCATGACCATAGTTCCTGGCCCAAACCCAATCGCCCATGTGGAGCCCCCTCGGGGGTTTTGGTCAAGAGGCTTCTGCTGCCACTCTATCTGGATGCAACCTGTCCAGTTTAGTGATTAAACGCCTCCCCCAACGTAGTTCTGCAGGACTTTTGCCTGTAGCAATGCAGGGTGTGGAATGCTGGCAGAGTAGAAAATCTGCCAATCTGTGATGCCAGTCACCTGTGACAATGCGCTTGAGTGATTCCTTTGTTGTCCTCACCATGCGTTCAGCTTGACCATTAGAACACAGATGAAAAGGCACAGACGTTGCATGTCTGATGAGATTAGCTATAAGGAAGGCCTGAAATTCAGCAGCAGTGAATTGGGCCCCATTGTCAGAAACTAAGACATCTGGCAACCCATAAATAAAACTAAGACATCTGGCAACCCATAAATAAAATAATAATAATAATGTGTAGCAAAGAGTTTTCTCAGCACCTGGATGGTCCTAGCAGTAGTCATGTTAGGAACTGGAATTACTTCCAGCCATTTTGAGTGGCTATCCACAACTATAAGGAAGAGCTGTCCCTGAAAGGGCCCAGCGTAGTCTATGTGAATCCTAGACTAGGGAGTGTGCATTTCCTCCCACCTGTGAACTGGAGCCTGTGGCATTTCAGGCCTCAATTGCTGGCATGTATAACAATCATGGACTTGTGCCTCAATGTCCTTATCAAGGCCAGGCCACCAAAGGTAGCTTCTAGCTCAGGGGTCGGCAACCGGAAAAAGGAAAAGAGCCACTCAGAACCGGTTCCATCACACAAACAAAAAAGTGGGAGCCGCAAAAAGTGCGCGCGCATGCGTCCACTCACACGCATGCGCAAAAACATTTTGTGCATGTGCAAAATGGGAGGCACCTGTGCGGCGACAGGTCTCCCCTTTGGAGAGGTGCGTGCCGTCCCATCCGGACACCTGCCGCGTTCGTCAAACATTGACGAACGCGACAGCTGTGCAAACGGGATGGCGGCGGTTTGGAGAGTGCGCGCGCACCTCTCCCAAGCCGCCGCCGTCCAGAGACCTGCCGACGGACGGCGGCAGCTTGGGAGAGGTGCGCGCACACTCGCCAAACCGCCGCCATCCCATCCGGAGACCTGCCGCGTTCATCAAACATTGACAAACACGGCAGCTGTGCAAACGGGATGGCGGCGGTTTGGAGAGTGCGCGCGCACCTCTCCAAGCCGTCCCGTCCCGTCCGGAGACCTGCCACGCTCGTCAAACATTGACGAACACGCAGCTGTGCAAACGGGATGGTGGCGGTTTGCAGAGTGCGCGCGCACCTCTCCAAGCCGTCCCGTCCCATCCGGAGACCTGCCGCGCTCGTCAAACATTGACGAACACGGCAGCTGTGCAAACGGGATGGCGGCGGCTTGGGAGAGGTGCGCGCGCACTCTCCAAACCGCCGCCATCCCGTTTGCACAGCTGCCGTGTTCGTCAATGTTTGACGAACGCGGCAGGTCTCCGGACGGGATGGCGGCGGCTTGGAGAGGTGCGCGCGCACCTCCGCCCTTCGGAAAGGTGCGCGCACGCCTCTCGGAACGGGCGGTGCCACTCTCCATTTGGAGAGGTGCGCGTGCACCACTGCCCGTTCGAAGAGGTGTGCGCGCACTGGGCGGCTGGGAGCCGCAGGAGACGGCTCAAAGAGCCGCATGCGGCTCCGGAGCCACGGGTTGCCGACCCGTGTTCTAGCTAAAGCTTTCATTCTGACAATGCCTGGGTGGCCTTCATGTAATGACTGTAAGACTCTGTTTCCCCATAATATGCACCCCTTGTGGGCAGATAACTCATGCCTTCTGACAAAATAGTTCTGAAATTCAGAACCTGGGCTTTTATCCAACCAGCCCGTGTATACCCATGACAATACTCTACTAAGTATTTTATCTGTGGCAGTTTCAGCAGCAATGTCGCACGCATGGAGGGGAAATTCAGGTATGTCCTATATGGACAGTATTCTAGCAGCTGGAGCTGGATCTGGTTCCATTAGTGGCAGTGGTAGTCTGCTGAGGCCATCAGCATGGCCCGTTTCTTTGCCCGGTTTGTGAATCAATTTAAAACTGTATGCAGATAGAAAAATAGACCATCTCAGCATTCTTGGAGAAAGTATGTGGGGGGTTTGTTTGTCTGTTGTGAAAAGTCCCAACAGAGGTTTGTGGTCTGTAAAGACCGTGAAGTCCCTGCCATATAAATAGTCATGGAATTTTTTTTAATTTCAGCAACAATGGCTAGTGCCTCTTTATCAATCTGAACATAGTTGCACTCAGCAGAGGACAATGTCCTAGAGTAAAATGCTATAGGAACCTGTGTTCCATTTTTTTCTATGTGGCTTAAAACTGCCCCCACCCCACTGGGAGATGCATCACATGCAAGACATACTGGTTTAGACTCTGTGTAGTGAGTTACAGTGGACTTTTTTGACAATAGTGCTTTTAAGTCCTGGAAACTTTTTTCATGTACCGTATTTTTCGGACCATAAGACGCACTTTTTTTCCCCAAAGTGGGGGGGGGGGAAACAAGGGTGCGTCTTATGGTCCGAAGGTGATCCGAATGGCCAGCCCCAACCTCCGCAAGTGAAAGCAAGGGAGATTGCAATTGGCTCCTGCAATCTCCCTGCGGCCCGGAGATTCCCTCGCTCCGTTTCAGCCTGCTTTCTCTTGTAGCAAGAAAAGCTGAAACTGAGCGGAGGAGAATGCAGGAGCGCGAGATCGGCCGATTCGCATTCCTTGCTCCGTTTCAGCCTGCCTTCTGCAAGAGAAAGCCGGGCCGCAGGGCTGCCTCCGTAGGTACTGCTCTAACACGGAGAGGGAAGGACAAAGAGGGAGGGAAGGAAGAAAGAAGGAAGGAAGGAAAGAAGGAAGGGACAATGGGAGAGGGAGGGAGGGAGAGAGAGAGGGAGGGAGAAAGAGAAAGAGAAAAATAGAGAGAGAGAAAGAGGGAGAGAAGGAGAAAGAAAGAGGGAGGGAAACAGAGGAAGAGGGAGAAATAGAGGGAAAGAGAAAAATAGAAAGGGAGAGAAAGAGGGAGAGAGAGAAGCAGAAAGAAAGGGAGGGAAATAGAGGGAGAGAGAGAAAGAGGGAGAGGGAAAGAGGGAGAGAAAGAAAGGGAGAGAGAGACAAGGAGAAAGAAAGAGGGAGGGAAATAAAGGAAGAGGGAGAAATAGAGGGAAAGAGAAAAAGAGGGAGAGAGAGAGGGAGAGAGAGAAGGAGAAAGGGAGGGAAATAGAGGGAGAGAGAGAAAGAGGGAGAGAAAGAAAGGGAGAGAGATACAAGGAGAAAGAAAGAGGGAGGGAAATAGAGGAAGAGGGAGAAATAGAGGGAAAGAAAAATAGAGAGGGAGAAGGAGAAAGAAAGGGAGGGAAACAGGGAGAGAGATAAAGAGGGAGAAATAGAGGGAAAGAGAAAAATAGGGAAAGAAGGAAAGAAGGAAAGGGAAAGAGAGAAAGAAGGAGAGGAGAAAGAAAGAGGGAGGGGGAGAGAGGGAGAGAAAGAGAAGGAGAGAGAGAAATTAAATTAGTAACATGATTGTTAAGTGAATCTGGTTTCCCCAATAACTTTGCTTGTCAGAAGGTTGCAAAAGGCAATCACATGACCCTGGAACAATGTGACCATCATAAATATGAATCGATTGCCAAGCATCAGAATGTAAATCACATGACCCTGGGGATGCTGCAACGGTCATAAGTGTGAAAAATGGTCATAAGTCACTTTTTTCAGTGTTGTAACTTTGAACGGTCACTAAGTGAATCATTGTAAGTCGAGGACTACCTGTACTTTATCATTTTTTTCCTTTTTTAGGGAGGGGTGTCAAGTTTTTGACACGTTGCTGGGTGACATTGCCTTGTCCTAAAAGTGGTACAATGGATGAAAAGGTTGAAAAGCCCTGTTTTAGTATACTGGTACTATTTGGTTCAGAATATTTTTTTTCTTGTTTTCCTGCTCTAAAAACTGGGTGCGTCTTATGGTCAGGTGCGTCTTATGGTCCGAAAAATACGGTAAGTTAGTCCATTTCCATGGAGCTTTCTTATCTAGAAGCCTGTGGAGGGGCTCTTCTAGTGCGGCCTTATGAGGTAGAAATGTGTGGTAGAAGTTTAGGAGGCCCAAGAATGCTTGTAGCTCTCCTTTGGATTTGGGCCTAGGGGCCATTTTAATGGCCTTCACTTTAGAATCAGTAGGGTGAATGCCATTAGCATCAATTCGGAAACCCAGGAATTCTGTTGAAGGAACCCCAATACTACACTTGCTTTTTTAAAATTTATTTATTTATTTATTATTTATTAGTTGAATTTATATACCGCCCTATTCCTGAAGGACTCAGGGCGGTTCACAGGGCAATTAAAACAGTACAAAAAAGAATAAAATGGAATTAAATTAGTACAGGCCCACAATTCATAATAACAATAAATTAAAATTTTAAAATTAATTTAATATAATTTAATTAAATACTTTAAAATTTAAAATCCCTCAGTCCAGGCCAGACAATTCGAACAACCAGGTTTTTAAGTCCCGGCAAAAAGAGTGAAGGTCAGGGGCAGTCCGAAGCTCCATCGGTAGTTCGTTCCAAAGGGCGGGCGCACTCACAGAGAATGCCCTCCTCCTGGGAATCACCCGCCGGCAATCTCTAACCGGCGGAACCCTAAGGAGGCCCTCCCTGTGGGCGCGCACAGAATGATGGGAGACTGATGCTGGTAGCAGGTGCTCCCTAAGGTAATCCGGACCCATGCCATTTAGGGCTTTATAGGTCATCACCAGCACCTTGAATCTCACCCGGAGGGCAACTGGAAGCCAATGCAGCTCGCGGAGAAGAGGTGTTACATGAGAGTATCAGGACACTCCCATTACTACTCGCACGGCTGCATTCTGCACCAGCTGAAGCCTCCGAGTGGTCCTCAAGGGCAGCCCCATGTAGAGAGCATTGCAGTAGTCTAACAGGGAGGTCACGAGCGCATGAGTGACTGTACGCAGGGCATCCCGGTCCCGATAGGGCCGCAACTGGCGCACCAGGCGAACCTGGGCAAAAGCCCCCCTGGTCACGGCTCCTATATGATCTTCCAAACTGAGCCATGAATCCAGGAGGACACCCAAGTTACGAGCCCTATCGACGGGGGGTAACACCTCACCCCCCATCATTAAAGATGGAGAAGAGTGATTCACTTGAGATGCCGATACGCACAGCCACTCAGTCTTGGCAGGATTGAGTCGGAGCCTGTTTCTCCCCATCCAAACCCGAACCGCCTCCAGGCAACGGGACATCACGTCAAGGGCATCACTGAGTTGGTTCGGGGTGGAGAGAAAAAGTTGGGTATCATCAGCGTACTGATGATACCCCACCCCGAAACCACGAATGATCTCACCCAGCGGCTTCATATAGATGTTGAACAGGAGGGGAGAGAGGACCGACCCCTGAGGAACTCCACAAACGAGAGGCCTCGGGGTGGACCTCTGCCCTCCCGTCAACACCGACTGCGAACGGCCCAGGAGGTAGGAGGAGAACCACCATAAAACAGTGCCCCCCACTCCCAACCCCTGAGACGTCGCAGCAGGATACCATGGTCAATGGTATCAAAAGCCGCTGAGAGATCTAAAAGGACTAGGACAGATGAACAACCCCTGTCCCGAGCCCGCCAGAGATCATTCATCAGTGCGACCAATGCCGTCTCTGTGCTGTACCTTGGCCTGAAACCCGATTGGTACGGGTCCAGAGAATCAGTTTCCTCCAGGAACAGAGGAAGCTGATGCGCTACCACACTCTCAAAAACCTTCGCCAAAAAGCGGAGGTTGGAGACCGGACGATAGTTATTCAAAATGGCTGGGTCCAGGGCAGGCTTCTTGAGAAGGGGTCTCACCACCGCCTCCTTCAAGGCAGCAGGAAAGACACCTTCACTCAAAGAGGCAGATATCACTGCCTGGAACCAGCCTCGTGTCTCCTCCCGAGCTGAATAAACCAGCCAGGAGGGGCACGGGTCCAATAAACAGGTGGTAGAGCTCAGCCTCCCCATAATCCTGTCCACCTCCTCGGGAGTCACAGGATCAAACTCAGTCCAGATAATACTACTCTCAAGACCGCTCGATTCCTCCCCGTCAGACTCTGCCCAGTCAGAGTCCAAACCGGTCCGAATCTGAGCAATTTTGTCCGCCAGATGCTGGCTGAACTCCTCGGCCTGCTTTGTGAAGCCTCTGCAAAACCGCCCTGAGTCTACTGGCTAACACTTCTGGGGATTCCCCTGCAATGAGAACATCATCAAAATAAGGACAGATGCCCTGAATACCCTTAAGTTATGCTCTATAATTCCCTGGGAAAATGCCTGGTACGACACTGACTCCAAACTGTAAGCGTTTAACTTTGAAAGCCCCCCTGTGAGTCACGATCGTCTGAGCTGCCGCTGTGGCCTCATCAAACGGCAATTGCTGATAGGCCTGTGCTAAATCAAGTTTAGCAAAAATAGTACCCCCTTGCAAGGAGACTAAAATGTGGTTGACCACTGGGACTGGGTACGTGTGTTGTTTGAGGGCTTTATTTAGAGTGCATTTATAGTCAGCGCAAATGCGAATTTCCCCGTTGGCTTTAAGTGGAGTGACGATAGGAGTTTCCCACTCCCCACCATCAACAGGCTGTAATACGCCCTGTTCTACAAGCTTATCAATTTCTGAATCAATTTTATGTTTTAAGGCAAAGGGGACCCTTCGAGGCTTAACCCTGATTGGAACTACGTTAGGATTTAGCTTAAATGAGATAGGCGGGCCTGTGTATGTTCCTAGGGTTGAATCAAAAACATCTGCATAGTCTTCACATACTGACGCGAGGTCTGCAGTGTGTGTCCGGTTTATACCAGTAATCTGAATACCTAAGGCATCAAACCAATTGAGTCCAATGAGACTCGTTCTCTGGCCCCCTACTACTATTACATCCAGGTGCCCCAAAAAACCCTTAAATTTTACCGTCAAAGTGGCTTCTCCCTTAACTTTAACGTGAGCATTTTGAAAATCAGTTAGGATTATATCTGAGGGTCTTAGTTTGGCCCAATTGTTACTGCGTCTACACACGAAGTTAAAAGCGTCTTGAGAAATAATTGAGACTGCAGAGCCAGAGTCCAATTTCATCTTACATGGAACTCCTTGTAGCTCTACCATGAGCTTAAGTTTGGGTTTGAGGGGGCGCCGAGCCCCGGTGCGGCACATGCTTCTACGGCTTCTGAAAAACCCCACACTAACTGGACCCTGGGCCCAGTACCTCTTCTAGTCAGTTCTTCCGACTGGTGTTTGGGTGGCCGGTCTCTCTGTCGGGTTCTGCAAACCACTGCAATGTGGCCTGTTCTTCCGCAAGCTCTGCACATGGCTGATCGGAATCTGCAATCTGAAAATGGTTGCCACCGCACCCCTTACATCTTGGTAAGAGAACTGCCTTGTAACTGTCCTCTCGCTGCTGGCTGTTGTGGTGTTGTGCATTGGGTTGCTTTTGGAGTCTGTTGATTTCAGGTTCTTCTTCCTTGGAAGATTCTTCGGTGCATTTGGAGTCCTCAGGGTGGACCATTTCTACAAACATTGTCGTTTTGATGGGCTGTACTGTTTGAACTGCACCCCCGGCAGCTTCGTCGGCCATCACTTTGTCTTGTGCTTCAGAAAACGTTAAGTTTGGTCTAGCAAAGAGTCTTTGCTGAAGCGTTCGGTCCTGTAGACCACAGACGAACCGGTCTCATAGTCGCTCTTCTAAATTTGAAAATTTGCAAAGGCATGCGGCCTGCCTCAGGCCCGCTATGAATTCCGAAGCCGATTCGCCCGGTTGCTGCACTCTTTGGTCGAACTTAAACCGCCAAGCCATTTCAGACATCTTGGGCTGGAAATGTCCGGTTAGCTTCTTTTTGAGGTCTACATGGGAGACTGCTTGAATCAGTGTCGGCGCGAAAAGGTTATCGGCCAAATCAAAGGTTGCTGGGCCGCACACGCAGAGTAGCGTTGCGGCCTTCAGTCCTTCTTCCGCGATATGATTAGCCCTGAGGTAGTTCTCTCCCTGGGATAAATATGATGGCCATTCCTCCGGGTGCTTCATGTCGAATTCCCGAAGTTTCCCGACCTTTGGCATTCTTTCTTAGCTGGTTCCTGCGTTTCTTTCCGAATCCTGCTTTCCAGGCTCAGAGAATGAGTCCACTGAGCACGAGGTTGCTAGCGTAGCTTGCTAGCCAACCTTGAGGGGGGGGGGAGAAAATGCCTTTTCCCTCCGGCATGCACTGCCTTCCCCTTGTAGACTTCAGCTCTTTTTTAGGGAAGCAGGATTCCCACCTTCGTCGCCAGTGTTAAATAGCGGGTGCTTTGGCGCAGGAATGAAGACGAGGTAGCTGACTACAGGGAAACTCATATTTTATTTCGTGCAGAATCTGTACTGAGCAAATGGCTGCAACTAGCCGCAATATATAGTCTCGCCCCTAGGCGGCAGCCAATAGGTTTGAAACAACCATTGCCGCCTAGGGATAGCCAATTGTAGCGCTGGTGACTTGTAGTCTGGGTTGCTGGAGAGCCATTAGCTGCTCCAGCAACCCACGTGGTATTATTTATGAGCCCAGTACATAATCGGTTTCAACTCCCAGAATTCCCCAGCCAGCATGGTTTTAGATATGTGGGTTTCTCAGCTCCAAGAATTCCCCAGCCAGCAAAGAAATTCTGGAAATTGAAGTCTGTATCTCTTAATATAGCCATGTTTTATAAAGACTAATTGGAGGGACTCTGGAGGACTGTGGACACATTCTAACAATTTTGTTGGCTGCTGTATCCAACTGGCTTCTTGCTGATTTGCTTGAAGTTGTTTTTCTCCATTTCCCAATCTGAACGAAGCTTGGGATTTGCAGCTAGTCTCCCATCCAAATAATATCCAGATGTGATGGGTGTTTCCAGGTAATCTCTCACTAAGGGAGACCAAGGTACTCTCAGACAGACATACTCTGAACCCCATCTGCTAGAGTTGGTCATCTACCTTCGCCTTAAAAAATTATATAGAGGTTCTAGAACAGGGGTCCCCAACCCCCGGTCCGTGGACCAGTACCGGGCCACGGCATGCCAGCAACTGGTCCACACAAACAAGCAAAGCCCCATCTGCGTGATGCAGGCAGCACACAAAACCATGCACCCTCCGGTCCGCAGAAAAACCTCTTTCCATGGAACCGGTCCCTGGTGCCCATAAGGTTCTGTTCTAGAAAGAGTGCAGAGAAGACGATAAAAAGGCTGGAGCCTAAAACATACAATGAATGGTTATGGGAAGTGGATATGAAGGATCCGTGGTCCTTCTGAGCTTGTCTCCTTGCAGATATTTCATTATCTAAACTAGTTAACATCATCAGTGCTATAACATAATGAGAACAAACCCCACTGCCTTCTAGCACTGATGATGTCAACGAGTTGGGTAATGAAACGTCTGCAAGAGAACAGCCAAGCTCAGGGAGCACCAAGGACACCATCTCAACCCTGAACTACAAATATTCTCCTTTTATTGGAACTAGTCCACGGGTCGGCAACCCACAGCTCTGGAGCCGCATGCGGCTCCCAGTCATCCTCCGCCATTTGCAGAGAGAGAGTCAGAGACAGGCACTTGTGTGTCTGTGTGTGTGTGTGTGTGTGTGTGTGTGTGTGTGTAAAAAAAGAGAGTGGCCACACGCTGTTCTCTGACAAGCTGACAAGCTTATTGGGCGTGGCTCCTGCCTTTGCTGCGTCTCCGCAGGAAGCAGCAGAAAGTTTTGCGAGTTTTGCGGCTCCCAGTGTTTTCTTTTCTCTGGGAAACGGGTCCAAGTGGCTCTTTGAGTGTTTAAGGTTGCCGACCCCTGGACTAGTCAAAGAAAGAGAAGGATTAGCGGGGACACGATGGCTGTCTTCCAGTACTTGAGAGGCTATCACAGAGAAGAGGGGAATGAATTATTCTCTAAGGCAGCAGAGGGCAAGGCAGAAAGTAACGGGTGGAAGCTTCTGGAAGAAATCCAACCTAAAATTAAGGAGAAATTTCCCGACAGTGAAGACAATTAACCAGTGGAACAGCTTGCCTTCAGAAGTTGTGGGTGCTCCATTCCTGGAGGTTTTTAAGAAGACACTAGGCAAACGTTTGTCTGAAATGGTATAGGGTCTCCTTCTTGAGCAGGGGGTTGGACTAGTAGACCTCCAAGGCCCCTCCCAATTCTGTTATCCTGTATTGTGAGTTCTGAAAAAGACACTACCTCTGGCTTTAAATAAGAGAATTCTTCCACATTTTGAACATGTAACTGGTTTTCTTCTTTTTTTTGCAGAGTCATCCAAATGCCTGGCCCAAAATGATAACGTTTTGCATCACTCCTTTATCCCACAGGCAACTACAGTCAAATGCAAGAGATGTTTCCTTTCCCAAAGGTGATTGTTTGACATGATAAAATGTCTACCAATTGCATTTTGTCATTTTCCTCTCCACCTTTATTAAGAGATGTTTTTGAAGGCAAGATTTTGCAAACAAAGCATTCAAATTCCTCTTAGCCAGAGTGAGAAGGGACAAACAAGGCAGAAGGAATCCATACATGTCTCCCCGCAAAGGTTTTGTGACTGGAAATACAGCCAGAACGCAAGCAAGATAAGGTATCTATTGTGCAAAATAAATGTTGGTTTAGTTCGATTTGCTTGGGGGCAGGAGTGAACCACAAGCATTAAATGATAAATGATATTATTTTCACATGTTAAAAAGTAGTTATTACCCCCACCTCCACACGTGCGGGTAGAGTTGTTGTGGGGGGCAGGAGATAAAATGAGAAATTATACATGCCAAGATAATTTCACGGGAATGCAAAATCCTTGTCAGGAGCCATTCAAAACTCAACCCATACAAGGTTTTCTTTGCACTCCGGCAAAGATCCGGAGAGAAGGCGAATTATAGAAAATATATATATATATATATATTCCAACAGCAGACGTTGCCTAGGGTCAGAAAAAAAAACCCAGAGATAACCGGGTTTTAACGCAGGCTACATTTGCACAACAATTACTTGCTCTGTTCTCCTGCTCCTGAAGATATCACAATGTTTTCCTCTTTAAAGGACAAAACACAAGCATTTCTAATCCAGTTTTACAATAGCCTCTTTCCCACCAGCGTGACTCCAAAGGGTGACTTTAAATTACAAATGTACCCCCCAGACGTACCCACCAAGCCTCAATCCTTTCTTTTCCTAGCTGTGTTCACTCATTTAAAAAAAAAACGGTAGCTTGGCAGTCTGACCCAGCTTACCGAAATTTTGAGGAAGGAAAATGCATTCCCAAATCTATGAATGGCAAAAACAACGTTTTTACCTGAGTGTTACGTGATTTATAATGAAAGAATGAAAACAAAGAAACATGGTAAAATCAAAGAAACATGGCGGCACTTAACCAAAGATCATTTTTATTTTTATTTATGGATTTACTTATTTATATCCTGCCTTTATTATTTCTATAAACAACACTAAGTAAGCAAACATACCTAATACACCTTCCACCTCCTTATTTGTTCCACAACAACCCTGTAAGGTGGGCTGAGCTGAGAAAGAAGGACTGGCCAAAGTCACCCAGCCAGCTTTCATGTCTAAGGTGGGACTAGAACTCGCTGTCTCCTGGTGATTGGCTCCAAGTCACCCAGCCAGCTTTCATGTCTAAGGCGGGACTAGAACTCGCTGTCTCCTGGTGATTGGCTCCAAGTCACCCAGCCAGCTTTCATGTCTAAGGCGGGACTAGAACTCACTGTGTCCTGGTGATTGGTTCAAAGTCACCAAACCAGCTTTCATGCCTGATTCTTACATACCTGTTATTATGTCTGCAACCCAATGAAGGCTGATGAGAATTGGAGTTCAATAACATGAGGAACAGCAAGAGCTACTGAGACATGACACAGATCATCCAGCCTCTAGGAAGTGAGGCAAGATATAAAATGTATCATCAACTTGGCCTAAACCAGGGGTCTTCAAACATGGCCCTTTTATGACTTGTGGACTTCAACTCCCAGAATTCCTCAGCCAGCAAAGCTGGCTGAGGAATTCTGGGAGTTGAAGTCCACAAGTCATAAAAGGGCCAAGTTTGAAGACCCCTGGCCTAAACCCATGAGTTTAGTATTGGCTGAAACATATGAAGAACGGTTGCAGGAATTGGCTAGTCTAGTGAGAAGGACTAGCGGTGACATGATAGCTGTCTTCCAATATTTGAGGGGCTGCCATAAAGAAGAGGGAGTCAACCTATTTTCCAAAGAAGGTAAGACAAGAAACAATGGATGGAAACTAATCAAGGAGAGAAGCAACCTGGAACTAAGGAGAAATTTCCGGAGAATTAGAACAATTAATCAGTGGAATGGCAATTAATCAGTGGAAGGCAAGGGGGAGACATGATTGCAGCCTTCCAATATAGGAAGGCATGTCCCAGAGAAGAAGTGGTGGATTTATTCTCTACAGTGCCCCCAAAGTATGACAAAATGAATAGATAGAAACTTTATAGAAGAAATTTGAAAGGAGGAGGAATTTCCAGATCTGGAGAGAAATAGAGTAGAGTAGAGTAGAGTAGAGTAGAGTAGAGTAGAGTAGAGTAGAGTAGAGTAGAGTAGAGTAGAGTAGAGTAGGAATGGAATGGAATGGAATGGAATGGAATGGAATGGAATGGAATGGAATGGAATGGAATGGAATAGAATAGAATAGAATAGAATAGAATAGAATAGAATAGAATAGAATAGAATAGAATAGAATAGAATAGAATAGAATAGAATAGAATAGAATAGAATAGAATAGAATAGTTGGAAGGGACCTTTGAGGTCTTCTAGTCTAACCATTTGAAAGGAGGAAGAATTTCAAATTTGAAAGGGGGAGGAATTTCCTGATTTGGAGAGCTATTTAATGGTGTTTCTCAACCTCGGAAACCTGACAACAGGTGGCCTCCAATTCCCAGAATTCTGGAAGTTGAAGTCCACCCGTCTTCAAGCTTCTGAGATTCAGAAATACTGCTCTTTGGTCAGTTTTCATCCTCTCGTGGTGAAGACCCAACACACTCGTGCAGCAAAGATTCAGTGGTGGCCTCAGGATCCATGGGAAATGAGAGGACAACTGGGGGACCGGCTCATCTGAAGACCTTCTTGGCAGGAGCTCCCAAAGGTTAGCTGGGGAGTTCTGGGAGTTGAAGTCCACACATCTTCAAGTTGCCAAGGTTGAGAAAACACCAATGAAGAGCAACAGACTCTGCCTGCCTCTTGGAGTTGGGAAGCTCCATCGCTGGAGATTTTCAATCAAGGACTGGGCAACCTTTTTGTCCAAGGTGAACTAAGGGTTCCAATCTGGATGAGAAGACCTGCCTGTAAAAATGATGATTTTATGAGCTCCACAGAGCCAGGCCTGAAGGGCCATCAATCTGACTTTATCGGCAATGACCTAATTTCTTCCCTTGGTCAAAACATCTTCTCTCATGCCAAGAGACACCCGGCGTGGGTGACATTCCCCCGACCTTCGATGCAACAAAAGCCAAAAGCCCTCTCCCATTTCCCCTTGAAAAATTAAGCTCAAGCACTCGCTTCTGCACACACAGGCTTGCACAAATAAATTGCTTCCTTAATTAGGAACACCCCCTGATCTCATGCGCTGCAGGCGATGCTGGATCACTGGATCCCTCCCTTCTGTAATGAGCACAGCTATCGAACATGCTAACGACAATCAGCCCTAATTAAATCCTCGGCCGTTGGGAAGGCGACCGGGTGCCTCTAAAAAACACAGGGAGAGACCCCCGTCTTCTGTTTTCGATAATTAGTTGACAATATTCCCTAGGTGGCATTGGGAAATCGACAGGGAATTTATGCACATCTGTTGTGACACTCGCTTGGAAGGCAGAAGGGGAGAAGGGGGGGAGGATACCCCACTTTTAATAACCTTGTAAATCTTCTTTTTTACAACTTCATCAAGCCGACAAAGTGAGAGGGCAATTATTTTATTTGATAATGAGGCGGCATGGGTGGATAAACTCCAAAGGCCTCTCCGAGGCTTAATTGAGACAGTTGCCTGTCGTGCGTTGGGAATGTTTGGATAAATATTAAATTTGGTAAGATTGTATAGTTTGGGGTTTCGATTACAGGTCATCCCCAACTCAGAACCAGTCGTTTAGCAACCATTTGAAATGACAATAAACCAAAAACAGGTGACATATAACCAGTCTTCGCACTTACAATCATGATTAAAATTTGGGGGCTCGGCAACTGCCATGTATTTATGACAGTTGCGGCATCCCAGGGTCACGTGATCACAATCTTGCAATCTTCCCAACTGGCTTGCAACGAGCAGAGTCAATGGGGGAAGCCAGATTCGCTTAATGACTATATGATTCGCTTAACAACATGATCAAAAAGAAATAAAATCAGGTTTTAAATTATTTTAATTGGGTATATGATTCACTTAACAACTGGCTTGCATAGCAATGGAAATTCTGGCCCAATTATGGTTGTAAATTGTGGATTGACGGTACTGTAGGGAGGGATGTTTTTAATTTGGAAAAGATGATTTTTTTATTTATTTTGCTAATAGAGGAACTTTTTGCTAGTCAGATAACTAAGGTATGTTGGAAGCAGACCACAATCGTAATGGGGGACTTTAACTACCCTGACATCAACTGGGAGACAAACTCTGCTCCAAGTGAGAGATCAAACAGGTTCAACATGGAATTAAGGAGAAACTTCCTGACAGTGAGGACAATCAACCAGTGGAACAGCTTGCCTCCAGAAATCATGGGCGCTCCATCACTGGAGATTTTTAAGAAGAGACTAGACAGTCACTTGTCTGAAATGGAATAGGTACTCCTGCTTGAGCAGGGGACTGGACTAGAAGACCTCCAAGGTCCCTTCCAGCTCTATTCTATGCTAAACCTAGCAATTTTGTCTCCCAAAAGGTAAAGAAGGGAACTAGAGGGTCAACCATACTTGACTTAATTCTTACTACAGAGATTAAATCATAGAAGGTGTTGGAAGTTATAGGAACCTGGGGGCAGGAGGGGAGAGTGACCACACATTATTAGAATTCAACATTATGTAAGCACAAGCAATAGAACGAAGCCAAACTAGAGTCTTGGACTTTAAGAGAGCTGATTTCAATGGTTTTCCGCGGAGCTTCGGGAGATGAAGCATCGGAGACGGGGCCTAGAGAGCTGTTGGAGATCCAGCCGATCCGAATCCGACCGATTGCGACTAAGAACCTACATTAGGTCTTATCTCGCTGCAATAAGGGCGGCGAGGTCTAATCACTTCGCTACCCTTATCGCGTCCGCAGATAATCGCCCGGCCACCCTGTTTAGGGTGACCCGCTCCCTCCTTAATCAGGAGGTGAGGGAGGAACCCTTGCAGGGTCGTGCCAAGGAGTTTAACCAACATCTGTCGGACAAAATCGCTCGGATTCGGACCGGTCTGGACTCTGACTGGGCAGAGTCTGACGATCAGGACACGGGTGGTCTTGTCGATATTACCTGGGAGGAGTTTGATTCTGTGACTCCGGAGGAAATGGACAGGATTATGGGGTGGCTGAGCTCCACATGTTTATTGGACCCGTGCCCTTCCTGGCTGGTTTATGCAGCCCGGGAGGGGACACGAGGCTGGTTCCAGGCGGTTATATCTGCCTCTTTGAGTGAGGGTAGTTTCCCCGCCATCTTGAAAGAGGCGGTGGTGAGGCCTCTCCTCAAGAAGCCTGCCTTGGACCCAGCTGTGTTGATTAACTTTCGTCCGGTCTCCAACCTTCGCTTTCTTGCGAAGGTTGTTGAGAGTGTGGTGGCGCATCAGCTCCCCCTGGTCCTGGATGAAGCGGATTATCTTGACCCGTACCAATCGGGTTTCAGGCCCGGGTACAGCACAGAGACGGCATTGGTCGCTCTGGTGAATGATCTCTGGAGGGCTCAGGACAAGGGACATTCCTCTGTCCTAGTCCTATTAGACCTCTCAGCGGCGTTCGATACCATCGACCATGGTATCCTGCTGCGGCGTCTCAGGGGATTGGGAGTGGGAGGCACGGTTTTGCAGTGGTTCTCCTCCTATCTCCTGGGACGTTCGCAGTCGGTGTTGGCAGGGGGGCAGAGGTCGACCTCGAGGTCTCTCGTTTGTGGAGTTCCTCAGGGGTCGGTCCTCTCGCCTCTCCTGTTCAACATCTACATGAAACCGCTGGGTGAGATCATTCGTGGTTTTGGAGTTGGGTATCATCAGTATGCCGATGATACCCAGCTTTTTATTTCGACCCCAAACCACCCCAGTGATGCCCTCGACGTGATGTCCCGTTGCCTGGAGGCGGTTCGGGTCTGGATGGGGAGGAACAGACTTCAACTCAACCCCGACAAGACTGAGTGGCTGTGCATACCGGCATACTGGGATATTCAGAATATTCCATCTCTTTCCATGGGGGGTGAACTATTACCCCCCGTAGATAGGGCTCGCAACTTGGGAGTCTTCCTAGATTCACGGCTCACTCTGGAAGACCATATAGTAGCTGTGACTAGGGGGGCCTTCGCCCAGGTTCGCCTGGTGCGCCAGTTGCGGCCCTATCTATTTATTATTTTATTATTTATTAATTTAATTTATATACCGCCCTTCTCCCGGAGGACTCAGGGCGGTGAACAGGGCAATACATAAAAACTAGATACAAAAATTAAAAATTATTAAAACGTGATTAAACAATGCCCATAATAAATTAATACAGATTAAAAATTGAAGTCCATTTATAAAAATTCCACCATTATAAAAATCCCATCCCATCTAGACCGGGATGCCTTATGTACGGTCACTCACGCGCTCGTGACCTCTCGTCTGGACTACTGCAACGCTCTCTACATGGGGCTGCCCTTGAGGACCACTTGGAGGCTCCAACTGGTACAGAATGCAGCCACGAGAGTTGTGTTGGGAGTCTCCCGATACTCCCATGTTACACCTCTGCTCCGTGAGCTGCATTGGTTACCAGTTGTCTTCCGGGTGAGATTCAAGGTACTGGTAATGGTGTTTAAGGCCCTACATGGCATGGGTCCGGAGTACCTTAGGGAGCACCTGCTGCCGGCATCAATTTCCCTCCGCCCCGTGCGTTCCCACAGAGAGGGCCTCCTCAGGGTGCCACCGATCAGAGAATGTCGATTGGTGGCCCCCAGGGGGAGGTCCTTCTCTGTGGGCGCCCCGGAGCTATGGAATCGGTTGCCGGTTGAGCTCCGGATGGCGCCCGACCTTCGCTCCTTCCATCGCGATTTGAAGACATTCTTATTTGAACAAGCCGGCCTGGCCTGATGGGGGATGGGTTGGGTTTTTATTGTCAATTTTTTAATATATGTATTTACTGTTTTAGTTGGGCATATGTTTAATTTTCTTTTAACTTTTGTATTTTTGTATTTTTTATATATCTGCCCTGTTCACCACCCTGAGTCCTTCGGGAGAAGGGCGGTATATAAATAAAATTATTAAATTATTAAATTATTATTATTATTATTATCTTGGGAAGGATTCCATGGATCAGAATCCTCAAGGGGAAAACAACCCAAGAAGCTTGGGGAACTTTGAAAAGTGAAATTATAAAAGCCCAGGCTAGCACAATACCAATGAAAAAGAAAAACAAGAAATCCAAGAAGAAACCAGCATGGCTGCACAAAAAACTCTCTGATAAGCTGAAAGACAAAAAGGACAAATATAAAAAGTGGAAAGAGGGGCACATGACTAAGGCAGAATAACAGCAAATAGCCCGAACCTGCAAAGATGAAGTCAGGAAAGCTGAGACCCAAAATGAAATAAGGTTCGCTACAAAAGTCAAAAATAACAAAGAAAGCTTCTTTCAACATGTAAAAAAAAAAAGTCAAGGAAACTATTGGTCAATTAATGGGGAAAAAATGACAAGAAGGTGACGAGCAGCATGGAGAAAGCAGAATTGCTTAACTCATTTTTTCCCATCCATCTTTACACAAAGGAAAAAAACAGTTCAATTTATCAAAAACAGTACTGTAAAAAAGCAGATTAGAAACACAAGTTAAGATAGGCAAGAAAATGGTAAGTGAGCACCTGTCCGGACTAGACAAGTTCAAATCACCAGCACCAGATGGATTACACCCCAAGGTTCTCAAGGAACTGGCAGGCATGATCTCAGAATCACTGAACTATATTTTTCAAAGATCCTGGAGCACCGGGGAACTACCAGAGACCTGGAAAAGAGCTGATGTACTTCCCATCTTCAAAAAAAAGGGGGTGGGACGGATCCAGGAAACTATAGACCTATCAGCCTGACCTCAATACCTGGGAAGATTCTGGAAAAGATAATCAAACAATGAATCTAAAAACAGCTAGAGGCAACAAAAATCATAACCAGAAGCCAACATTGGTTTGTCAAAAACAGATCATGCCAGATAAATCTCATTGCACTGTTTGACCAAATGACAAAATTAGTGGACCAGAGGAATGCTGTGGATATAATTTACTTGGACTTCAGTAAGGTATTTGATAAAGTAGACCACAAACTACTTGATAAGATAGAAAAATGTGGGTTAGACAGCATCACCACCAGATAGATCATAAGTGGCTGATCAATCACACTCAGTGTGTAGTCCTCAATAGAACTCCATGTATATGGAGGGAAGTATCCAGTGGGGTAACCCAAGTCTCTGTTTACTCTTCAACATCTTCATCAATGATTTGGATGAGGGGATAGATGGGGAACTCATCATATTTGCAGATGACGCCAAGCTGGCAGGAATAGCCAACACTCCAAAAGACAGGCTTAAGATACAGAAGGATCAGAAGGAAACAGAAGGATATTCCACTTTATAATGCCTTGGTAAGAACACACTTGGAATATTACATCCAGTTTTGGTTACCATGATATAAAAAAGACGTTTGAGACTCTAGAACTGTGGTGGCAAACCTATGGCACGCGTGCCACGGGTGGTACACAGAGTCCTCTCTGTGGGCACGTGTGCCATTGCCCAAGTCCTAGGCCTTCAGCTAGGTTTTATAAAACCTTTTCACTTTAGGTCTCCACCGCCATGTGCAAAAAAAAAAGGTTCAATCAATCAATCAATTTCAACTACTCACGGGGGGGAAAAAGATCTCGCAAAGTTGGAATTGATTGATTGAACTTTTTAGTCCCATCCAGTCTGCCGTTACCACTGAAGCCACACCCACCCAATGGGCCACACCCACTCAATGGGCCACGCCCACCCAGCACCCGATAATACATAAGTGGGTTTTGGGTTGCAGTTTAGGCACTCGGTCTCTAAAAGGTTCGCCATCACTGCTCTAGAAAAAGTGCAGAGAAGACCAACAAAAATGATCAGGGGACTGGAGGCTAAAACATATAAAGATCGGTTGCAGGAATTGGGTATGCCTAGTTTAATGAAGAGAAGGACGAGCGGGACATGATAGCAGTGTTCCAGTATCTCAGGGGCTGCCCCAAAGAAGAGGGAGTCAAGCTCTTCTCCAAAGTGCCTGAGGGCAGGACAAGAAGCAACGGATGGAAATTCATCAAGGAGAGAAGCAACGTAGAACTAAGGAGAAATTTCGCGACTATTAGAACAATTAATCAGTAGAACGACTTGCCTCCAGAAGTTTTAGCTGCTCCAACACTGGAAGTTTTTAAGACGAGATTGGACAACCATTTGTCTAAAATGCTATAGGGTTTCTTGTTTGAGCAGGGGGTTGGACTAGAAGACCTCCAAGGTCCCTTCCAACTCTGTTGTTCTGTATTCTTCCCAGTCCTCATGATTTCTCCTTCACCCCTGCCTGCCCCTCACTTCTCCCTCCACCCCGCCTCCCCAGCAGCCGTTGGCTCCCATCAGATTTCCTGATGGCCAATACAGCTTGTCAATACCGAGTCCGGAAAGTGGAGCATGTTCTCTCCACCCTGTGAATCAATAAGCAGCGGACTTTGCTATCGATAACTCCGTTGACTTTTATTTGGATGTTTTTCTGGGTTTCCTCTCACGGCTTCTGCCCATGGGCATCCATGCGTGCTGGGAACCTGGCCAACAGGCTGCCCAGTCCAACTTGTTGCCTGTGTTGCTAATCAGAAGAGAGTGAGGAAAACAGAAATTATTCCGATTTGTTATAGGCAACTTGCTAAGGATGGACAAATGTGCCTATATTGCTTTAGTGGGCTCTCACTCTTAAATCTGTTCCAGCGTGCTTCCGCACTAATTTTTTTTTTAAACGGCCCAGGTGGTCCTCGACTTACAACAGTTTGTTTAGTGACCACTTGAAGTTACAACGGGGCTGAAAGATTTTACAAGATGCTAGGGAAAGAGGGGGGCTCAAGGCGCCGAATTTGAAATTGTATTATGATGCGGTTGCCTTGACGTGGGTTAGTGATTGGCTTAATTTAACTAATAAGAGAATACTTCATCTTGAGGGTTGGGATTTGGTATATGGATGGCATGCATATTTGCTTTACGATAAGAAGGTGGACAGGGCTTTTAAATCCCATATTCTTAGAAGTGCTTTATTGCGTGTCTGGAAAAAGTATTATTATAAGTTAAATTATAAAATACCGATTTGGGGAATTCCTGGACACGCGATAGAGGGCGTATCTATGGGAGTGAGTTTGGATATGGTTTCTTATAAGGAATTACTTAGATTGCAAGGGTATGATTGACAACTTAAATCATTAGATGAGTTAAGGCAAGAAAACATAAGTTATTCTTGGTTTCAATATACCCAATTGAAAGCTAGGTGGAAGTCAGATCAAAAGGTTGGCATCACAATTATAGATCAAAATTTAGTAAAACAAATTAGAGATTTAAATTGTGCACATATAAAGAGGATATATAATGCTTTAATTGAATTGGATTCGGAAATGGAATTGGTTAAAGATTGTATGATAAAGTGGGCACAAAATATTCAGGAACCAATTTCGTTGGACACTTGGGAGATAATTTGGGTCAGAAATGTTAAATTTACTCAGGCTCAAAACTTAAGAGAAAATTTTTATAAAATGTTTTATAGATGGCATCTGGATCCCAAGAAGTTGTCCAACATGTATCCTAATTTACAGTCTAAATGTTGGAGATGTGGTAGTTTAGAAGCTACCTATTTTCACATGTGGTGGACTTGTAGAAATATAAAAGCTTTTTGGATCAAAATTTGGTGGAACATTCAAAAGATTTTTAAGAGAAAGATAAAGTTTTCTCCGCAATTGTTTTTATTGGGTATTGTTGTAGATTGTGATGTTAAAGAAACTAACTTGATGTTGAACATGATAACAGCAGCACGGTTACTGGTGGGACAATATTGGAAGAAGGATAGTTTGCCCACTATAGAAGAATGGGTGTTTAAAGTTTCGAACCTTGCAGAAATGTCTAAGATTTCTGCTTATTTGAAAGATCATTCACAGGAAAGATATATTTCAGTTTGGAGGAGATGGATAAATTATATTCAGAACAAATATGGGACTAAAAAGTTCCATTTAGCTTATGAGTAGATTTTAGTGGGATATTGTTATTGGTACTTTGTTTGTAGTTATGTTAAAGGGGAGTTAAAGCACATTATGAATTTGGTTAATTGTATATTATGCATAATCTTTATTTAGAATATGATTATTGTAACTATAATCCTGTATTTAGCTCTGGGAAGTGGGGGGGGGAAGTGGGCGGGTTTGGGGTGGGGGGGATTTGGGGATATATTGTAAAATTTTGTTTTTGTAAAACTCTTTAATAAAAAAAAAGTTACAACGGGGCTGGAAAAAAGGGACTTATGACCATTATTCACCACTTAGGACCAGGGCAGCATCTCCGTGGCCACGTATGCAAGAGACATCTGACAAATGATTCATATTTACGACGGTTGCAGCATCCCGGGATCCTGTGATTTCCCCCTTTTGCGACCTTCTGACAAACAAAGTCAGTGGGGAAGCCGGATTCCCTGAACGACCATGTCAATCACTTAAAACAACTGCAGTGATTCACTTAACAGCTGTGGCAAGAAAGGTGGTAAAATGGGGCAAAATTCATTTAATAACTTTCTGGCTTAGCAACAAAAATCTGAGGCTCAATTTTGGTGGAACATTGGGAACTACCTGCATTCTGATCCATTGCTTGCAACTTACTAGGGACAGACAAATGTGTCTGTATTGCTTTGATGGGCTTTCACTCTTAAATCTTCTTTACTAATTTTTTTTTAAATTGCACGGTATTCTCTTTGAGGTCAGGCCAAAGGTGCTTTTCCAAGAGGCAACTGGACTTCCTTGGTTTTTCCTTGAAGGCGTTTCGCTTCTCATCCCAGATGCTTCTTCAGCTCGGACTGGATGGTGGGGAATGGAAGGAGTTATATTCCTTGCAGACAGCTGGTCATTTGCCTTCTTTTAGAGAGTCGTTGAGGCCACTTGGAGATTTATGTGCGTCCACATTTTGGTCAGGGAGGACTACTGGTTTGAAAGAAGGATCAAAGAGGCCATCTATGTCAAAGGGGGAGGGATACGACATCATCCATCTCCAGTCTACAACACGGTTCTTTCAGCAGCCCTAAGAAGGCTCCACACCCATTTGCACCACTCAGGTGACCCTGAGGACACAGGTAAACCTCCAGGCAGCCTCAACGACTCTCTAAAAGAAGGCAAATGACCAGCTGTCTGCAAAGAGTATAAATCCTTGCATTCCCCATCATCCAGTCAGAGCTGAAGAAGCTTCTTGGATGAGAAGCGAAACGTCTTCCAAGAAAAAACAAGAAAGTCCAGTTGACTCTTGAAAAAGCACCTTTGGGACAGCCGTGACCTGGATGAGTGAGAATCGCCATAGACTTTCTTCTGAGGTCATTTTCACCCTTCCAAACTTGCTTTTTTAAAACCATTTTCTCCTGTGATGAGTCTCAAGCTCAGCAGATATTAATTAATATTAATATTTGAGTCTCAAAGATATTAAGAAATCTGGGTTGAGGGTCCCTTGTTTAAGCATCTCAGCATTATGAGAAAACTCATCCAAAATTTGGAAAATTGCATTTCAAATCACAAAGCAACCACTGATAGCTTCCCAGATCTCCCAATCCTTAGGATCCAGGCAGGAAATATGAAAAATGTTTTATTATAATGGCATTTCTGCAAGATGTATAGCACAGGGAATGCCTAGGATTCTGTAGCATCTTATGTCGCTTCTCCCAAAATAATATTCTAAACCAATTTGTCAGTCTCCGCAAGTTTAAGATGGGTGGACTTCAATTCCCAGAATTCGCCAGCCAGCACGGAGGGCTAGGGAATTCTGGGAGTTGAAGTCCACCCAGGTTAAAGTTGCTGAGGTGGAGAAACATTATTCTAAGCACATCTGAGATTTCTTCCTTGCATGAAGTATTTCAGTGTTTGCAACAGGCTACAGGTAAAAGGAAGAGGAATTGGGAGGGAGGGAGGGAGGGAGGGAGGGAGGGAGGGAGGAAGGAAGGAAGGAAGGAAGGAAGGAAGGAAGGAAGGAAGGAAGGAAGGAAAAAGGAAGAGGAATTGGGAGGGAGGGAGGGAGGGAGGGAGGGAGGGAGGGAGGGAGGAAGGAAGGAAGGAAGGAAGGAAGGAAGGAAGGAAGGAAGGAAGGAAGGAAGGAAGGAAGGAAGGAAGGAAGGAAGGAAGGAAAAAGGAAGAGGAATTGGGAGGGAGGGAGGGAGGGAGGGAGGAAGGAAGGAAGGAAGGAAGGAAGGAAGGAAGGAAGGAAGGAAGGAAGGAAGGAAGGAAGGAAGGAGGGCTAAGGAAGACTAGAGAAGGGAAGGGACCAGATATTAAATGAAGAAACTGGAGTTCAAATGATTGTGTCTATTAATTTATTTACTTGCAAAAATGAAGATCCATCTCTGCTTTGTTTGGAGTTTAGTTAGTTCATCTTGCCCTAAAATCCTGCTTGGTAACACCCCTGGAGAAATATATTGCACATTGTCTCCTGATTATTTTTTTAACCTGCTTTAACCCAACTGCCGAATATCACAGGTTATCAGGGATGGTCAACTAAATCGACCTTTAATTCTCCTTTCCTTCTGTCTGAGAGATAGGTGAAGGTTTAAATTCCTGGCTTTTATCATTATCAAATATTTCTATCTGCCAGGAGGATTTAGCTGAAAATATATGGGCACAGCTAATACATTCCACTGTGATTCATCCTAAATGCTATAGAGTGTGTGTGTGTGTGTGTGTGAGTGTGGGTGTGTGCGCACACCCACCCCTATCTCACAAATGTATGAAAGCAGCAGCTGGTGGAGACTGCATCCTGAAATTGCGTATTGTAATGATTTTTGGATAGAATGAAAAATGATTTACATAATAAGCTTTTTTTAGACTCCAGTAATGGAAATACCTACGGAGATATTTGGGAGGCACCTATCTCTCATAGACACATGTTTTAAAGGACTTTAATTATAAACAAACTTTCCCCTGTTCGGGCCGCTAAATGAAACTGAAAATATCCATTATGAGGGTGGAGGTTCATTCTCCAAGCTTGTGGGTATCACTGCCAGGCTAGGTAAGAGTCACGTCAGGTGAGGGTCTTGTGATAGGTCTGGTGGGGGGGGTGTCTTTTCATGAGTCGGATGTGGGTCATGGCAGATGACCATCTGCCATGACCCACATCTGACCCCTCACAAGGTCCATCACAAGATCCTCACCTGATGTGACCCACACCTGACTCATCACAAGACCCATCACTAGACCCTCACCTAACATGACCTACCCATCACAGGACTCACTGACAAAGCCCTTATATAGAATAGAATAGAATAGAATAGAATAGAATAGAATAGAATAGAATAGAATAGAATAGAATAGAATAGAATAGAATAGAATAGAATAGGATAGGATAGGATAGGATAGGATAGGATAGGATAGGATAGGATAGGATAGGATAGGATAGGATAGGATAGGATAGGATAGAATAGAATAGAATGGAATGGAATGGAATGGAATGGAATGGAATGGAATGGAATAATAGAATAAACAGAGTTGGAAGGGACCTTGGAGGTCATCTCATCCAACCTCCTGCTCAGGCAGGAAACCCTATACCATTTCGGACAAATGGCTGTCCAGTCTCTTCTTAAAAACGTCCAGTGTTGGAGCATTCACAGCTTCTGGAGGCAGGTTAATTGTTCTGTCAGGAAATTCCTCCTTAGTTCTAGGTTGCTTCTCTCCTTGATGAGTTTCCATCCGTTGCTTCTTGTCCTGCCTTCAGGTGCTTTGGAGAATAGCTTGACTCCCTCTTCTTTGGGGCAACCCCTGAGATATTGGAAGACTGCTATCATGTCCCCCCTCGTCCTTCTCTTCATTAAACTAGACATACCCAATTCTAGCAACCGTTCCTTATATGTTTTAGCCCCCAGTCCCCTGATCATCTTTGTTGCTCTTCTCCGTGCTCTTTCCAGAGTCTCAACATCTTTTTTACATCGTGGTGACCAAAACTGGATGCAGTATTGCAAGTGTGGCCAAGTTCCGGCACCTTTTTTTTTTTTTTTACAAAAAAACCACTGCACACAAGGAATTTGTCTCCGATACAGAAGCACTCGGTGTACAAGCAAAGCAACAAAGAGAATAATAACGAAGTAAAGGGGGAAGTAAAGAAGATAATAAGGATAAATAATATTACAGCCAGACTATAGGTAAGTCCTCGACTTACAACAGTTCATTTAGTGACTGTTTGAAGTTACAACAGCAGTGAAAAAAGTGACAATTTTTCACACCATTGCAGCATCCCTGTGGTCACATGATCAAAATACAGAGGCTTGGCAACCGACTCATATTTATGACGGTTGCAATATCCCAGAGTCAAGAGATCCCCTTTTGTGACCTCCTGACAAGCAAAGTCAGTGGGGAAGATCCAGATTCACTTAACAAACATATTAATAACTTTACAACTGCAGTGATTCACTTAACAACAGAGGCAAGAAAGGTCGTAAAACAGGGCAAAATTCACTTGACTGGTGTCTCGCTTAGCAACAGAAATTTTGGCCTCCATTGTGATTGTAAGTCGAGAACTACCTGTATATACATAGACATTAGACAAAATCGTGAGAGTTAAGTGTTCAGCAGTTTCTTTGAAAAAAAGAAATAATAGTAATCAAAGCATCTCTCAGAGCCAAATCAAATAAATCCTGACTTCTTTCATTAGCCGGTCTCAATGTGGCTTGTGCTGTGATGCGGCAGGCACAGCTAAGGGATCTTCTGATGTCGTGCTTTTAAGAGTTTTAAAGAGTTTGAATAGAAAATGTGGATTTTTCTGAGTAGGTACTGCCTTCCCCCTTTTCAAAACCGCTTGCTGTCTTCTGCTGATCTTATCAAAACAACTTCCAAAAATGAAAATAAATAAAACATTATAAATATAAGGGGTAAAACGTATCACAGGCAGAGGCATGAATGGGATCCACCACACTGGCTAGAAATCTGATGGAAGCAGCGTCATGCAGTTAACTCTTCCCCATCAATTTTTCTCACTTGCTATGTTATTTGTTATTTGTTATTTCTCACTATGCTTTGTTATTTATGTTACTTAATGGTTACCAGGCGTAGGCAACCTTGGCTCTTTTATGACTCGTGGAGTTCAACTCCCAGAATTCTCGAGCCAGCCATGCTGAAGAGAAAGGGAGAGGTTTCCATGCTGAGCCATGCCGGCTCAGGAATTCTGGGAGTTGAAGTCCACGAGTCATAAAAGGGCCAAGGTTGCCTACCCCTGGCTTAGGCCTAGGCTGCTTTATGACTCATGGACTTCAACTCCCAGAATTCCTGAGCCAGCCATGCTGAGGAGAAAGGGAGAGGTTTCCATGCTGAGCCATGCCGGCTCAGGAATTCTGGGAGTTGAAGTCCACGAGTCATAAAAGAGCCAAGGTTGCCTAACCTGCCTGATTATACGTTTTTGTGCTTTGTTAGCTGTCCTGAGTGTTTTATGCAGGTAGTTCTCGACTTACAACCATTCGTTTAGTGAACATTTGAAATTACAACATTTGAAATTACAACTGAAAAAAGTGACTTAAGACTGTTTTTCACACTGATGACCGTTGTAGCATCCCCATGGTCACGTGATCAAAATTTGGACACTTGGCAACTGGTTGATATATATTGCGTTTGCAGTGTCCCGAGGTCATGTGATCCCCTTTTGCGACCTTCTGACAAGCAAAGTCAATGGGGAAGACCCAGATTCACTTAACAACCGTGTGACTAACTTAACAACTGCAGTGATTCACTTAACAGCTGGGGCAGGAAAGGTCGTAAAATGGGGCAAAACTCACTTAACAAATGTCTCACTTAGCAACAGAAATTTTGGGCTCAGTTGTTGTAAAGCATAAGCTTTTGTGAGTTGTAGCTCCCTTCTCTAGATGCCTAGAGTGACTACACTACACTAATGTAGGATTTAAAAATCGAGATGGGTCAGTGAGTGGTAGAAGATATGTTGGTTATGCAGATGCAGCAGGAAGCAGATTCCAGATTTAAATTACAATTTAAATCCTCAGTCTAGCCAGTCTGTGCATCTGATGGAGTTGCAGATCCCCAAAGCTTCTGTCTTTTAATAATAAAAGCAGAAATAATACTAAATCATAAAGTTAGTGAATTGGAAAAGGTGCTACCAAACTCCTGGGGTTTTTTTGCCACTGTAGGCTACGATAGCTCTTCTCAAATATTTATGACAGTTTTCATCTGTTTCTCACTAGCACATGACAAGAATTGGGGCCTTCAACCCAGAACCAGGGAACAAGAAAACTTTGAGGGTCTTAAAAAAGAAGCTTGGGGTATCTGTTACCCAGCAACTAAGGCAGCGTTTGTCAATCTTAGCAACTTTAAGATGTGTGGACTTCAACTCAGAATTCCCACGGAGAGTAGACTTCAACTCCCAGAATTCTCAAACTATGTGGAATTCAACCTCCAAAATTTCCAAGAGATGTGGACTTCATCTCCAGGATTTCCAAGAAGTGAGGACACCAATTCCCGGAATTCCCATGAATTATAAACTTCATCTCCCAGAATTCCCAAGATGGTTGGGCTTCAACTCCCAGAGTTCCCAAGAAGTGTGGACTTCAACTCCCAGAATCCCCCAAAACCTGGACTTCATCCTCCAGAATCCCAAAACGATCTGGATTTCCCCCTCCAGAGAGGTGTGTGAACTTCACTTCCCAGAATTCCCACAAAGCGAGGCCATCAACTCCCAGAATTCCAGTGTGATAATAATAATAATAATAATTAATAATAATAATAATAATGATAATAATAATGATAATAATGATAATAATAATAATAATAATAATAATAATAATAATAATAATAATAATAATAATAATATAAAGTTGGAAGGGACCTTGGAGGTCATCTAGTCCAACCCCCTGCTCAGGCAGGAAACCCTATACCATTTCAGGCAAATGGCTGTCCAGTCTCTTCTTAAAAGCCTCCAGTGTTGGAGCATTCACCACCTCTGGAGGCAGGTTGTTCCACTGGTTAATTGTTCTAACTGTCAGGAGGTTTCTCCTTAGTTCTAGGTTGCTTCTCGGACTTCAGTTCCCAGAATTCTGTTCACACAACCACCACCCCCCTCCTTAAATTTACCCTTCCCTCCAGCAAAGCAGAACGCCCCACTTCAAGTGGCATCCCGTTCCGCGGGCTAACAGCGGAGGAATCTCGTTTCCTGGAGTTTCCACCGCCCCCATTTCTCTCCTGCCTGCCTCCCGGGGCCCCAGCGAAGAAACCGCCCCCCCCCAGCCCTCTTCCACCAGGCTCGCTTCCCTTCCCTTCCCTCCCCTCCTCGCCCCCTACATTTCACTTTACGACCGCGGCTCTTCCCCGCCAGCCCTTTCCCCCCCCCCCATTCGCCATCTCCCCGTACTCGATTTTCCGACCCCTTCGGGGGATCCGGCGGAATTTTGGCACGGCCGGGCCGGGCGCTAATCGGCGTTCGTCAATGCAATCAACCTCGAGGTCTCCGCTCCTTTCCCAGGTGCAATTAACGCCGCCATCTGCTGCGGATCCGCGGCGAACGATGTTTACAAATAGGCTACGACGTGTAAAAAAAATAAGAAGAAGAAGAATAACGCCGTCATCAGCATCTTCATTGCAGAGGCTTCGTTCCATGCAACACCGCCCCCGCCCCCCCTTTTCCACTTCGCAAACGCCTCTCGCTATTGCATTGTCAGGCTGGGATGTGCGTCTTTGTGACTGTGTCTCTCTGTGTGTTTGCGTGTGTGCGCGCGTCTTTGTGTGTGTGTGTGTGTGTATGTGTAGATTGGGTGCGTAAGAGGGAGGGGGGGGGGTTCTCTGGCGTCCTCATGTCACCAGGCTGGGAAAGCGCGAAGCATCTGGCCGGGCAGGTGGGAAGTTGCACAGCGAGAAGGTGTGTGTGTGTGTGTGTGTGTGTGTGTGTGTGTTGGGGGGGGGACCCGTCGTTGCCACGGTGGGGAGATGCCAACTGTGCCTCGGAGGAGGGGGAAGAGGGTGGGAACGGCGGCATATGGGCCGTTTGAAAAGAGTTGACTTTGCTTCTTTTAAAAAAAAATGTTAAGAGCATCACGCCTCCCCCCTTCCCCCCCCCCCCCGCCTGAGCGATGTGTTAATGAAGTGCAGTGTCCTTGCAAATGCTGTTCCCCGTCTCCAGGCGCTAGCTCAAGACCAGGTATTTAATGCCCTGGCAGAGGAATGTATTTATATTATGTATTTAATTTATTAATTTAATTTATTAATATTTAGTTGTGTCTTTGAGATGTTGTGAGCCACCCAGGGTCGCCTTGCAGCCAGATGGGCGGCAAACAAATTGAACAAATAAAATAAATGTACGGAATAGCCCTCGACTTACAACCGCAATGGGGGAGGGGGGGCGGCAACGTTTCTATTGCTAAGCAAGAGTGGTTGAGTAAATTTTGCCCCATTTTTGGACCTGTAGGACTCGGCTGATTTTCATAGGTAAAGCGGGACTAGAACTCTTTTGTCTCCTGGTGATTGGCCAAAGTTACCCAACTGGCTTTCATGCCTAAGGCTGAACTAGAACTCACAGTCTCCTGGTGACTGACCCAAAATTATCCAGTTGGCTTTCATGCCTAAGGTGGAACTAGAACGCAAAGAGGCCTGGTGATTGGCTCAGAGTTACCTAGCTGATTTTCATACCTAGAGCTGGACTAGAACTCACAGTTTCCTGGTGATTGGCCCAAAGTTAGCCAGCAGACTTTCATGCCTAAGGCTGGACAAGAACTCACAGTTTCCTTCGCCACTACACCAAACTGGCTTTCTAATAGTGTATTAATTAATCATGCATTTATTTTAAAACATTTATATAGCCACCCATCTTATGCTGAACTCTTGGCACATTAATGCACATAAATAGATAATGCAAATTATGTTTATGCAGGGCAGAGGCTACTGTTTAGGGGTGAAAGGACTCAAGGACCCCAAATTCACGCCCTTTCATGGGTGGAAAGTACGCAAGGCTGATTTCGGAAAATATCTTACCTGATTGCATATAGCAAGCGAACTAATTCTGTTCCAAATAGCTTGTTAGTGAGGTTTTTCTGTGTTTTTCCCCAGGGGAAGCTCCGTAACTCAATAAAAATTGGGATCTTCCAACTTGGCAACTTTTAGACTTGTGGACTTCAACTCCCAGAATACCTCAGCCAACCATGCTTGGTTTAAGACTGGTGGACTTCTTTAGGACTTGTGGACTAGGTAGTTAGAAGACATAATGAAAACTTTTTAATTTCACAACATATTGTAGAGGACAGCAGCCCCCCTCTCCAACCTCTAGGAGAAAGAAATATTTTCAGGAATATTAAAAAGCAGAATATTATATTTCGCAAAGGAATAGGGTAATGGAGAAAGAAAATCTTAAAAGGCAGAAACCAGCCCCCAGAAACCAGCCCCAGCCCCTCTCCCCCAGGCAGAAGCCAGGTCTGTAGAAATGCAGATTTGATAATCCTATTCAAAAAGGTTGGAGCCAGGAAACTAGAAGCTGCTGAGATTAGAAAGACAAAGACCCCTAAAAACTACATACCCCGAACCCAAACTCTAAAGACATGACCTTTAGGACATAATAGGATTAACCCACCACCATCAGAATACCAAAGGGACATGTTCAGAACCTCAGGTCAAAGTGCATGACACAGGAAATACAAAGCCTCAAACAGGAACAGGAAACAACCTCAAAAGCCCCAGAAGATATAAAAACCCACCACTCCCAGCTCCATCTGGTCAGTTTTTCCCCAGAGCCACATTTCTGTCTGCCTCTGCTCTTCAATAAACTGCAACCTTCTTTCTAAAGCAGTCTCCATTTTGTTTACTCCCGGCTTGGACTGTACCCTGATGAAGATTTTTCTTTCAACAATATGGACAGACTTAACCATAGTTTTAATTGGGAAACTGTGATCATCCAAGAGACAAAGCCAAGTCCAAAAACACTGGGGTCTGAGTCATGCTGGGTGAGGAATTCTGGGAGTTGAAGTCCACAAGTCTTAAAAGTTGCCAAGTTTGGAGACCCCTGCAAAAAATCAAGGATTCATAGGGCTGGAAGGGACCTTGGAGGTTATCTAGTCCAACCCCTTGCCCAAGGCAGGAATCTTTATACTATTCCTGACAAATGGTTGTCCAGTCTGTTGGATGGCGCATCCACAACACCGGCAGGGCTAGCCCTTGCATTCACTAATTGTTCTCACTGTCAGGAAGTTTCTCCCAAGTTCCAGGTTTGATCTCCATCTGAGGAGCTTCCACCCATTGCTTCGTGTCCTGTCTTCAGGTGCTTTGGAGAATAAGTCGATCCCCTCTTCCCTGTGACAGCCCTTCAAGTGTTGGAAGATGACTATCACCTCAGCCCTAAGCCTTTTCTTCATTAGCCTAAACCAGGGGTCTTCAAACTTGGCCCTTTTATGACTTGTGGACTTCAACTCCCAGAATTCCCCAGCCAGGCACGCAATTCTGTTATTCTGTTCTCTCCCTGGTTTTTAAACGAGCCCATTGTCTACAATGGTGGAAATCAGAAGTAGACACTACTTTTTGGCAAAAAATGTAAACTGTAGACACGTGATTGCAGGTCACTGCAAACAGCCATAAATGCAAGGCAAGGGATTATGTAATCAGGAGGTGGGGGAGTGGGCTGGCCATTATTCAGGTCATACGTAGCCCCCGGGGAGGTCCATTGTAACTCTGAACAATCGCTAAGTGACTGGTGACCAAGTCCAGGACTACAGTAGTCCTCGACTTACAACAGTTCATTTAGTGACCATTCAAAGTTACCACGCCCTTGAAAAAAGTAACTTATGACTGTTTTTCCACTTAACAACCGCCGCAGCGTGCCCATGGTCAGATGATTAAAATTCAGATGCTTGGCCACGGGTTCAGATTTATGACCATTGCTGTGTCCCGGAGTCACGTGATTCACTTTTACGCCCGTCTGACCAGCAAAGTCAACGGGGAAGCCAGTGTCACTTAACAACTGTGTGACTAGCTTAACAGCTGCAATGATTCCCTTAACAACTGTGGCCAGAAAAGCCATAAAAGGGGGCAAAACTCAACTGAACAGATGTTTCACTTAGTAACAGAAATTTTGGGCTCCATTGAGGTCGTAATTCGAAGACTGCCACTGTCTTGAATTTTTTTTTTGACCATTCCTGCAGATGCCTATATTACAAATGTTAAGGCAAATGGTGCTTTGGGATGTAATTGGGTCCAAAACCCAATTCAAAGTCAAACTAATTTGCACCAGGTAAAATCTCCACCGGCATTTATGTAACTGTGCTCCCAAATGCTCAGCAATCTTAAACGTATCTCCTTCGTGAGGCTGAATTTTAAACTCTGTGCATCCTGGAGGGCAGAGATTTCCTCTGCCTTCCTGCAGAGGGATATCGGAGAACAGAAGAAAAACAAAGGAGGAATGGGAACTTCAAAATTGTTCCAAGCCTTTTAAATTGGGTACATGACCAAGCAGGTGCTGGAAATACAGGTAGTTCTCGACTTATGAGTAATCACTTAAGAGACTTTTTGAAGTTATGACGAATCTCCAAAAAGGTACTTATGATCCAGATTTGAATAGAATAGAATAGAATAGAACAGAACAGAACAGAATAGAACAAGAACAATAGAATGGGATGGAATGAAATGGGATAGGATAGGATAGGATAGGATAGGATAGGATAGGATAGGATAGGATAGGATAGGATAGGATAGGATAGGATAGGATAGGATAGGATAGAGAATAGGAATAGAACAAGAACAGGAACAATAGAATGGGTTGGGATGGGATGGGATGGGATGGAATAGAATAAAAATAGAACAAGAACAGGAACAGTAGGATGGGATGGAAAGGGATGCGATGGGATAGGATAGGATAGGATAGAGAATAGGGATAGAACAAGAACAGGAACAATGGGATGGGATAGAATAGAATAGAATAGAATAGAATAGAATAGAATAGAATAGAATAGAATAGAATAGAATAGAATAGAATAGAATAGAATAGAATAGAATAGAATAGAATTAGAATAGAATTAGAACAAGAACAATAGGATGGGATGGGATGGGATAGGACAGGATAGGATAGGATAGGACAGGATAGAGAATAGGAATAGAACAGAACAGGAACATTGGGATGGGATGGGATGGAAGGGAAGAGGAGAAGAGAAGAGAAGTGAAGAGAAGCTGGAAGGGACCTTGGAGGTCTTCTTCTCCAGCCCTCTGCTCAAGTAGGAGAACCTATAATTTCAGACAAGTAACTGAAAATTCCAGTGGTTTTTCTCTGTCAAGAATGAAAATTTGTCAGCTATGTCCCTCTTTGTTTACATCTTCCCATTAGAATAAAAGGGGGAGGTGTTTTTGAGTGGATTATTTAGAGAAATGAAAACTTTCCAGATTTACAGATGTTTGCTGAAAGTCAGCACTATGGAAATCTTTCAAGGACATTCTAGCCAGGTGTAAAGAAGATGACAGGTCTCATAACAAAGAGAACATGAGCTACATGGACACCCGGTGGGATTTGGCTGGGAAAGTTATTCTTATATGCTATGGTCTGACGCCTTGGGATTTTAGAATTAGTTTTACCTTGCCTTTGCCAGGCAATATAGAATCACAGAAGAACAGAGTTGGAAGGGACCTTGAAGGCCATGTAGTCCAACCCCCTGCTCAAGCAGGAGACCCTTACAGAATCTTAAAATAACTGAGTTGGAAGGGACAATATATTCAACAAACAGTATGCTTTTCAGAAATGAAAATAATCCTGGACTTTTATTTAGATATTTAAGCTGGAAGTCTCTCTCTCTCTCTCTCTCTCTCTCTCTCTCTCTCTCTCTCTCTCTCTCTCTCTCTCTCTCTCTCTCTCTCTCACACACACACACACACACACACACACACACACACAAACTTATGCGATTGCATTTTGGTACATGGCAGCCAGCCCACACTTACAGCCATTTGCAGCATCCTGCAGTCGCATAGCTGCAAACGATGATACTTTTTGCAAGTTTCCAAGCTCCCTGCGGACAATTGGAGGTCCGTTCAAAGTTGGTTATGAGATAAATGTTTTAAAGGAATAAATGTGTTTAATAACCACGGCATTCACTTTACGACCAGTTGCAAAAAAAAATCTCATAAAATCGGGTGAGTCATCTGGATTTCTCAAGTTATGACCATCGTTATATGCGATGGAAATTCCGGGCCCCATTGTAGTCATAAGCCGAGGACTGCCTGTACTTTCACCACCATGCCCAAAACAAGGAGGAAACTGAGCAGCCTCTATTTTGCAGGGTGGGGGTGGGGGAGGAGACGGTCTGCTTGATCAGGGGACTGGAGGCTGAAATATATGAAGAACGGTTGCTGGAATTGGGAATGTCTAGTTTAATGAAGAGAAGGACGAGGGGGGACATGATAGCAGTTTTCCACTATCTCAGGGGCTGCCCCAAAGAAGAGGGAGTCAAGCTGTTCTCCAAAGTGCCTGAAGGTAGGACAAGAAGCAACGGATGGAAACTCGTCAAGGAGAGAAGCAACCTAGAACTAAGGGGAAACTTCCTGACAGTTCGAACAATTAACCAGTGGAACAACCTGCCTCCAGAAGCGGTGAATGCTCCAACACTGGAAGTTTTTAAGAAGAGACTGGCCAGCCACTTGTCTGAAATGGTATAGGGCTTCCTGCCTGAGCAAGGGGTTGGACTGGATGACCTCCAAGGTCCCTTCCAACTTTTATTATTATTATTATTATTATTATTATTATTATTAATAATAATAATAATAATAATAATCGCAGTCAGCCAGATGTTCAGACTGGATTTGGCATTTTTGTCTAGCTATCGAGTCCTGGGATAGGCAGATGTGGATGTTTGATGGTATTGTAGATATTGTCGCAGGATGGAAGCAGTTCCTAGTAAGGGCGCCTTTTGCAATTGACTAATAGTGAATTTGTCAATGCCGATGATGGTGTTCAAGCGATGCTCAATTATTTTGGGATTGCACCCAAGGCGCCTATTACTATTGATACTAACCTTGCTTGCCTTTGCCACAGTCTTTCTATTTCTATTTGTAGGTCTTTGTATTGTGTTATCTTCTCCAGTTCTTTCTCGTCTATTCTGCTGTCTCCAGGCACTGCCACGTCCACTATCCAGACTTTTTTTGTCATCATCATTATTAACTGGAAATCATTGCTAAGGACCAGCGCAAGATGCAACTTTTAATTGCAAAACATAGTTTTCTTTTGGTTTCTTTTTTCCCCCCAATAGGACTGGCTTGTAATGGGGTGCATAGGGAATATATAAAGTCAGACCAGGACACCACAGAGAAAGAAATGGGCTTTATTTTCATCATGCCAACGAGAATTAATGCTCCGAGGCCTTGCGACAACCGATTCCGCCTTTTTCTCCTGAGAGAAATTAATGAACACGCAACCACACCACCATCTAGTGGACGCATCGCAAGTCCTTCCAATCATCCTGTCCCCCCCCCCCCAAAAAAAAATCTAGGAACAAACGGAGAGGCTGGATATTTTTTTTAATCCAGGTTTTAAAAATGCCATCCGCTCCGGGAGGTTACGGATTAAAATTTTTTAAAGATGAAAAACAACCAGAGGGTTAAATGACTGCTTTTCAGTGTAGGAGAGGTTGCAGCCCCAAAATAAAACTTCCTCCCGACTTTCATCCAGCGGTTTTCGTTCTGAATTTCGGACCTGCAAAAGGATCGGAGCTATAAAAACTAGGAAGCGGTGACTTCTTCCTGACCTGGCAAATGAGGTTTTTCTAATAATGGGTGGATTACTTTGACAAAACTTTAGGCATTAGGATAGCAGGAAGGTGTTTATTGTTTTCAGGCAGGACAAGACGCTCTTGAAACTTTGCGAAAGAGGTTACTACAATCAGGTTACTACAAAATTTGGAATAAATTTTATCTTTGGCGGGAACAAAAGGAAGGTCTCTATTAGAATTTACAGATGGGTTGATTGTTCTAAGTATTGTATTATATATAATTGATTTGTATCTTAAGTGTATTTTATGTGTACATATACATATATGAATATTGTAGACAAGGTATGTCAGTCCGTTTGTACCGTGTCCAATGTTTTAAATAATAAATTTAATAAAGTAAAAAAAAAATACTTATTTCACTTATTAAAATGCAAATCAATTTATAACTTTAAAAAAAAAAGAAACTTTGCAAAAGAGGATTCCGGGCACCGCTAAAATTCAAAAGTGCAGATGAAGCACAAAAAAAAACACATGGGAGTGGTCTGGCTGCCTCCGTTTTAGGTGTTCCTCTCTTAAGCTGCAGAGTTCTTCAGCTGTCTGAAATTCATTCTACGCCAGGATATTTGCTGGCTGACTTTCTGGGTTGCAGTCTTTTACGGCCGTAGAGTCTGCTCCTTCTCCTTCGGGTGCAGTAATTTTGGGGTGGTTATTTCTCTGGTTGCATATGGCATGCAAAAGAATGCCTGAAAAGAGTTATGTTTTTTTTTAAAAAAAAAGAGGGAGGGGGTGGAAGGAAAAAAAGAAAGAAGGGAGGGAGGGAGGTAGAGAGAAGAAGGTAGACAAAGAGAAAGAAGAGAGGGAAGGTGGAAAGAGAGAGAAGGAAAGAAGGTGTATAGGAAAAAATGGGAGGGATAGGGAGAAGGAATAGATGGATAGAAAAAAAATGTGGGGAGAGGTGGATAAAGAGAAGGAGGGAAGGAGGGTAGGAAGGAGGAGAGAAGGGAAGGTAGAGGGAACGAAGGGAGGGAGGAAAGAAGGAAGATGGATTGAGAGAAGGAAACAAAGAGGGAGGGAGAATAGAAAAAAGGAAGGAAGGAAGGAAGGAAGGAAGGAAGGAAGGAAGGAAGGAAGGAAGGAAGGAAGGAAGGAAGGAAGGAAGGAAGGAAGATAGAAAAAATGGGAGGGAAGGAAGGAAGGAAGGAAGAAAGGAGGGAAGGAAGGAAGGAAGGAAGGAAGGAAGGAAGGAAGGAAGGAAGGAAGGAAGGAAGGAAGGAAGGAAGGAAGGAAGGAAGGAAGGAGGGAAGGTGGATAGAGAGAAGGAAGGAAGGTGGATAAAAAAGGGGAGGGAGGAATGGAAGAAGGAAAGAGGAGAGAAGGAAAGAAGGAAGAGGGCAAAAAGGGAGAGGGAGGGAGGAAAGAAGGAAGGTGGACAGAGAGAAGGAAAGAAGTAGATAAAGAGGGAGGGAGGGAAGGAAGGAAGGGAAATATGAAAACACGTTAGCTATTTCCAAACTCTTTTTTTCCCCCTCTGAGAAGCCAAACACACAACACAGCGTGAGAAGGCACATATAGAGAGAAGGCAAATCCTCTTACCGGCTGCCACTGACACATTTAAGGACTCTACCCCAAATTCCAGATCTCTTCCGGGAGAGATGGTCAACATCCTGTGGCACAACATTGTTGTCTCTGGAGATAGGCCGTAACCTTCATTCCCTGCAGGCATGCGTCCAAAGGAAAAAGAATGGCAATTTAGATCTAGAGTTTCAAAATGGATTTATTTATTTTTTTAGCACCTACACCTTCCTCCCATTTCATTCTCTTTTGAGAGCCCAGCGGCAAGGCAGCTCTGAAGAGGTGGGGCCAAGCCAGGGCAGAAAGAGCCAGGCTGTGGTCCTTGAGGCCTCTGGGCTGGCGCCTCCCTCTCGAACCCAGGTCCTTGGTGGGGCAGCGGGGAAGGTTGGACACGGAGCTGGAGACCCACCTTTGAGGCTCTCTCCAGCCATAGAGGATGACTGGATGTTTTTGAGCCACTTTCTTCCAGCCCAGTCCACAGGTAGAGAGGTAGGCCTCGATTTCATTTAGTGACATTCATTTCGTGACCGTTCGTAGTTACAACGGCACGGAAAAAAGTGACATAGGACCGTCAAGCTATTCTCCAAAGCCCCTGAAGGCAGGACAAGAAGCAACGGATGGGAACTAACCAAGGAGAGAAGCAACCTGGAACTATATAGAGGAATTTCCTGACAGTGAGGACAATTAACCAGTGGAACAACCTGCCTCCAGAGGTGGTGAATGCTCCAACACTGGAGGTTTTTAAGAAGAGACTGGACAGCCATTTGCCTGAAATGGTGTAGGGTTTCCTGCCCGAGCAGGGGGTTGGACTACATGACCTCCAAGTTACTGGGCTGAGAGAGAGAGAGGCAAAAAGCACACACAAATGTCTGTGGATGGGACCCATGTCTCCCCACTCCTGATCCAACATCTTCACCACTAAACACACTTTTGATATGACCGTCTCTGGAATCAGAACAGAATAACAGAGTGGGAAGGGACCTTGGAGGTCATCTAGTCCAACTCCCTGCTCAGGCAGGAGACCCTATACCATTTCAGACAAGTGACTGTCCAGTCTCCTCTTAAAAACCTCAGGTACTGGGGTACCCACAACTTCTGGAGGCAGGTTGTTCCACTGGTTAGTTGTTCTAACTGTCAGGAAGTTCCTCCTTAGTTCTAGGTTGCTTCTCTCCTTGACTAGTTTCCCTCCGTTGCTTCTTGTCCTGCTTTCAAGTGCTTTGGAGAATAGCCTGACTCCCTCTTCTTTGGGGCAGCCCCTCAAATATTGGAAGACTGCTATCATGTCACCCCTAGTCATTCTCTTCGTTAAACTAGACATACCCAATTCCTTCATATGTTTTAGCCTCCAGCCTCCTAACGATCTTTACTGCTCTTCTCTGTACTCTTTCTAGAGTCTCCACATCTTTTTCAGTCAAACTCCTGGTTTATTCTGGATCTACCCCATTGTTTCACAGCCTCAGCCACTTTGAAGACGCATGGGCTTCAACTCCCAGAACCCCCCCAGCCTGCATAGGGAATGGCTGGCTGGGGATTTCTGGGAGTTGAAATCCACACATCTTAAAAATGACTGAGGCTGAGGAAAACTGGTCTCATCACAAAATGGTTTCCCTTTGAAGATGGCTATGAGTATCATTGAAATGGTGTTGTTTATATAACGCCGGGGTCTTCAAACTGGGCCCTTTGATGACTTGTGGACTTCAACTCCCAGAATTCCTCAGCCAGGCATGCTGGCTGAGGAATTCTGGGAGTTGAAGTCCACAAGTCATCAAAGGGCCCAGTTTGAAGACCCCTGATATAAAGTATATAAAATCTAGCACACTTTCATTTTCTTTCCCCTTCCCCCCTCCCCCGCAACCTACGTGGCAACGTAGAATGACAAAGATGGCTTCAGCCAGGCTTGTTTCAGAAGTTGACACTATAGGAAAGAATTAAAGAGTTTTTTTTCCACACATCTAGCCCTAGAATATCTACCATCATGGCAGACCCTGAAACCAGAAACTCTTTTCCTTCCCCTGATCACTTCAGCAGAGTTACTAGGCCAACATGACAAGTGAAAGTTTAATTAGAGCTTTCGATTGATTAGCAATTAAACTGCCACCCAGCGAAACCAGAGCAGATGCTACAATTCAGACCTCTGCCTTCGGCGCTGGGCTCAGAGGAAGAATTTGTTTTAAGAATTAGATGACCAAAGGATGCAGGTAGAAGGGACATTTAAAAAGAATGTGCTACAGCAATGAACAAAAATATATATATAAATACATAAAATTGTCTTTCTGAAACAATAGCTCCAAAACTAATCACAAGGAAAAAGGGATTGGAAAAATTAGTTATAAAGGAAATGACTCTAGAAACAGTGATTGTATTGTTCAAAGATCAACTTCTTGGCCCAACCCACCTCGCAGGGGTGTTATCGTAGGGAAAACAGGAGAATTAGTTTGTTTGCCACTTTCAGTTGTATAGATAAGACAGGTAAGATGATGATGATGATGATGATGATGATGATGATGATGATAATAGAAGAAGAAGAGGAGAGGAGAAGAAAAGGAGAAGAAGGGAAGGAGTAGAGAAGGAAAAGGACAGAAGGAGATAGAAGGAGAAGAGGGAAGAAAAGATGAAAGGGAGGAGGAGAGAAGAAGAAGGAAAGAAAGGGAAGGAGAGAGCAGGAGGGAAGGAGGCGAGAAATGGAGGAAGGAAGGAAGGAAGGAAGGAAGGAAGGAAAAGAAAGAAGAAAGAAAGAAAGAAAGAAAGAAAGAAAGAAAGAAAGAAAGAAAGAAAGAAAGAAAGAAAGAAAGAAAGAAAGAAAGAAAGAAAGAAAAAAAGAAAGAAAGAAAAAGAAAGAAAGAAAGAAAGAAAGAAAGAAAGAAAGAAAGAAAGAAAGAAAGAAAGAAAGAAAGAAAGAAAGAAAGAAAGAAAGAAAGAAAGAAAGAGGGAGGGAGGGAGAGGGAGGAGACAAAGGGAAGGAAAAGAGAAAGGAACAAGGAGAGTAGGGGAAGGAAAGAAGAGAAAGGAGAGAAAGGAGAGAAGGAAAAGGAAGGAGAGAGAGAGAAGGAGGAGAGAAGAGAGAATTGAAAAATACTCCTCTATGCTGTTTCCCATTCATCCAGGATTCAGCAGCCAATTGGTGGCTCCCTTTTAAGTTTCACCTTACAGTCTGACCACGATGAAAACACCGTCAGATTCCTGACATGTCTCCCAATCTCCCTTCTACCCTGCTGGGGTCACATTTTTCAACGGGAAGAATCTCCTTTTGCTGACTGCTGGAAAGCAGATGGAAAGAGCCCCGTCTATTTGAACCAACAAGAGAAGAATTTCCCACCCCAGAGGGTGGCAGGGATGGTTTTTCCCCGTTTCCCCCCCACCCCCCACCTCCACTCCATGGAAAAATTTACCTACCGAGTAACAATATGGTGGGTTCGGTCCAGCAAAAGTTTGAGCAAGTGACAACCGGAGTGTTTCCCGGAATCTTTCCGTGGCCAACCGTCCCGAGGATTTCCCAACCTTCTTCGGATTTTGTCTTGGGAGAGGAAGGAGGAAAAAAAAAGTTTCAAACCTATGCAACGTTTTGCTTTCTATACACAAAGCTCAATTCTTTTGCTTCCTGGAGGGAATAAGGAAAAAAATATCCTGGTTGGTTTTTGGTCAAGTTGCTATGCATGCTGCCTTATATAAAATAGGTATCAATCTAGGGAAAAAAACAGATAAATAAATAAGAATGGTTTCTATTGACTAATCCAATGTCTCTCAATCATAGCAACTTGAAGACGGGTGGACTTCAACTCCCAGACTTCCCCAGCCAGCATGCTTGAGGATGGGTAGACTTCAACTCCCAGAATTCCCCAGCCTGTCGGAGTCACCTTATATGGGAATTGGATGGCATAAAATAATAATAAATAAATGAATTAACTCCCAGAATCCCCCGGCCAGTTATGACTTTGCCTTTCTTCCTGATTCTTCTCAGAAACTGGCAGTCTTCCAACAATCACCCAGTCAAAAAAACAAGATTTTGGGACCCAGTTAAAAAACAAAGCAAGAGAATTTGCACCATGGTTTCCATCGAGACAAACTCTCCTGCAAGGCACACTGAGAAAAGATGTCAAAGGAGCCAGACCAGCATTTAACCTGTATTGTTAGCCACCATTTTCCAGAGGGGGGGGGAAGAGAAGAAAAATTGTTTCCAACTGTGGCCCTATGCTGCCATCCCATGTCCATGTGTTGTATTACAACAACCCGTACTCCGGAGCAGTATGTACTGTATTTCTCAATCTTGGTATCTTTAAAATGCATGCACTTAAACTCTCAACTCTTCAATCCCCCCACGTAGCATGCTGGGAATTGAAGTCCACGCATCTTCAAGCTGCCAGAATTGAGGAACAACTGAGCTACAACTAACGGTCAAAGATGGGCAACTTAATACCTTCCACCCTGTATAATTGGCCATGCTGAGATTGGCTTGTTTATTTATTTATTAGAGTTTCATCCCACCTTTATTACTGCATTGAAGAAATACTGTAAGCTGCTGTGCTTATCAGATGGAAAGCCAGCAGCTAAGGTTTGAGACCCAAGCGCCAGGTGACGGGTTGAGTTCCCATCCTCGCCTCATCTCCTCCCAACCTAGCAATTCAAAAGCATGCAAATGTTTTGAAACAGAGTTAGAAGATTAGATGATTGGATTTATTAAATGGAACATTTAAAGATTAAACATAGGTTTAACTATGGGTAAAAAAGAACAGAAAAAATTGGAAATAAATGCATACTAGTTCAAGAGGGTTATGTATTTTAAGTACTATATTACTTTCTTATTTCTGGCTGAGGAATTCTGGGAGTTGAAGTCCACAAGTCATAAAAGGGCCAAGTTTGAAGACCCCTGGCTTGGATTAAAGAGGTAGATGTACTAGTGGACCACCACTTAAGAAGGAGCCAGCAGTATGCCACAGCTGCAAAAAAGGCCAATGCATTCCTAGCATGCATTAACAGAAGGATAGAATCAAGATCACGTGAAGTGTTAGTACCACTTTACAAGGCCTTGGTAAGGCCACACCTGGAATACTGCATCCAGTTTTGGTCACCATATTATAAAAAAGATGTTGAGACTCTAGAAAGAGTACAGAGAAGAGCAACAAAGATGATTAGGGGACTGGAGGCTAAAATGTATAAGGAACGGTTGCTGGAATTGGGTATGTCTAGTTTAATGAAGAGAAGGATGAGGGGGGACATGATAGCAGTGTTCCAGTATCTCAGGGGCTGCCACAAAGAAGAGGGAGTCAAGCTATTCTCCAAAGCACCTGAAGGCAGGACAAGAAACAATGGATGGAAACTCATCAAGGAAAGAAGCAACCTAGAACTAAATAGGTCAGCATCTTAGCCACTACACCAAAGGTCTGCGTGGCTGGCTGGAGAATTCTGGGAGTTGAAGTCCACAGGTCTTCAAATAAAACTGCCAAGGTTGGACACTCCTGACTTAATTTCTAATCCTCCAAATATTTTCACTGATGTCGTTTAAACTTGTCCCAATTTCTCTAAATTCCTCTTATGTGGTTCCCAGAGCAGTTCATCTCTTCTGATGGAAACAAAGTGGAATGTCTATTTTCTCTAATTTGCATATACAGTAATTATTTTATTGGTGCCACCTAAAACTATTTGTTCTGTTTGTTTTTAGCACTTATTTGGCACTGCAGATAAAAAACTCAAGCTTGTTGTTCTTGCGAATTATTAGGAACGGGAGTATTTTACCTTAAGAAGGTCTTGAACATCATCAGTGCTAAATACATCAAAAACTTCCATGACACCCGAGCTGGCTTTGCTAACGACTGGCGTCAGGGAGCAGCTGCAAATAGAAAAGCTGAAGTTTAGAGGACTACCTGCATCTGAAAGGCCACCACACAGGTAATGGATTCAGCTTGCTCTTTGGAACAGACATCCTGAACCCAGGATCTCTGTGGGACAGCCACTCTCAGAACAGAAAGCAAGCACAGACTTGCTATGCTGGGGATGTTTATTCATCCATTTATTCATTTATTACATTATTATCCCCCCTTTATTACTTTTATAGGTAACTCAAGGGGGCAAACATCCCTAATACTCCTTCTTCCTCCTATTTTCTCCCACAACACCCCTGTAAGGTGGGTTGGGCTGAGAGAGTGACTGGTCCAAAGTCACTGAGCTGGCTTTCAGGCTAAGGTGGGACTAGAATTCACCGTCTCCTGGTGATTGGCCCAAAGTCACCCAGCTGGCTTTCATGACTAAGGCGGGACTAGAATTCACCGTCTCCTGGTGACTGGCCCAGTCACCCAGCTGGCTTTCATTTAAGGCAGGACTAGAATTCACTATCTCTTAGTGATTGGCCCAAAGTCACCCAGCTGGCTTTCATGACTAAGGGGGGACTAGAATTCACCGTCTCCTGGTGATTGGCCTAAAGTCACCCAGCTGGCTTTCATGCATAAGGCAGGACTAGAATTCACCGTCTCCTGGTGACTGGCCCAAAGTCACCGAGCTGGCTTTTTAGAATTCACCATCTCTTAGTGATTGGCCCAAAGCAACTGAGCTGGTTTTCATGGCTAAGGTGGAACTAGAACTCACAGTCTCCTGGTTTTTAGACCAGAACCTTAACCACTTCACCAAACCGGCTTCTTTTTGTTCAACATTCTTGTTGAATATTGTTCCAACAAATATTGCTTTTCCCAGCCTGAAAAAAGAGCAGCTCACCTGTTCCTTTCACTCGTCACAATCCCGTCAACCCCTAGGAAGTGCGCTGTCCGCAGAACCGCCCCCAAATTCATGGGATCGTGTATCCCCTCCAAAACCAACCAGATACACTGCGACCCCTTGCCAACCGGGGCTCGGTGGAGTGGCCCTTCCTGCCACGCCAGGGGCCGAAGAGGGGAGGCTTCTAGACACACCCCCTGATGGACGCCCCCTTTGCAAAGGGCATCCAACACTTTCCTGTGCACCCTCTTCACCGGGATCCCACGCTCCTCGGCATACTGGGAGAATTTTTCTGCCCCGGGAGATGTTGTGTCTCGGCTCGTTCTGAGGAAGAGCTGGAAAAATGTCCGCTTGGACCTTCCCAGGGCCAAGGAGCAGGGGGCTGTCCCAAATAAGATCTCTGAGCCCTTGGTCCTCTCTGGGAGATAAAGACTTCTCTGCAGCTTTTTATGCTTGGAGACAAAATCATCATTTCTCAGGTTCCTAAATTCTTCCTTAGTGGTGCTCGGCACAGCTTTGGTGTAGAATTTTGGGAAGGGTTTACTTCGAAGAGCATCGGCCTTGCGGTTTTTCCCACCGGGACGGGGTGTGGCGTTCAACAGGTCAGTTTCCTGAAGCTTAGACGTTTTAGGCTGCCAAGCGACGGCTTTTTCATTGCTTACTTCCTCAGGAGGCTGACCTTCCAACAATGGCGGCTTTTTCCACGTGGAGAAGTAGCGGGTGCTCTTAAAAGGAGCGGTAAGACCAATGACAACGGGCAACTTTGCTACCTTCCGGAGAGCAGCGTTAAAGACACGTAGAGGGTCCATTACTACCACTTCTATTTCTTCATATGTAACCTTAGGAAAAGAAATGGATTATTATACGCAATGCTATAATATCCTAGCTCTGGGGTCTCCAAATGTGGTCAACTTTAAGACTTGTGGATTTCAATTCCCAGAATGCCCCAGCCACAAGTTTGAAAAAGGTTGGGAATCCTTGATCTAGGCCAGGGGTCTCCAAACTTTTTGCCAGGTTTGGAGAACCCTGGCCTAGATCGAGGATTCCCAACCTCTTTCAAACTTCAGCTGCAAAATTCCTCAACCAGCAGAAGCCACTGACTGGACCGGTCAGTCTCTCTCAGCCCTAAGGAAGAGTCAAGGACTACCACATGTGAAGAACATTGCCAAAAAACCCACTGCAGGCAGTTGCCGTGCATCAAAACTGACTTAAAGGCATCCTCAAAATAATAAAATGAAATAATAAAAATAGTTAGTTGCGGTTTTGTCTCTAATGCCATAAATAAGGGATATGAAAAAAAAATCATTAGAAGAATTCAGGGGTCACCAATAGGATTGTTGCAGGCCAAAGCTGAAAGAAAGAATGCTTGTTATTTATTTAATTATTTAATATACATGCCGGCCATATCACTATGAGGCAATTCTGGGTCGCTTTACAATACCATAAATGACAGTATAACACAGTTGAAAGGTTAGGTAAAGGTAAAGGTAAAGGTTCCCCTGCACATGCGTGCTAGTCGTTTCCAACTCTAGGGGCCGGTGCTCATCTCCGTTTCAAAGCCGAAGAGCCAGCGCTTGTCCGAGGACGTCTCCGTGGTCACGTGGCCAGCATGACTAGACGCCAAAGGCGCACGGAACGCTGTTACCTTCCCACCGTAGTGGTCCCTATTTTTCTACTTGCATTTTTATGTGCTTTCGAACTGCTAGGTTGGCAGAAGCTGGGATGAGTAACAGGCGCTCACTTTGTTACGCGGCACTCGGGATTTGACCCGCCAAACTGCCGACCTTCTGATCGACAAGCTCAGCGTCCTAACCCACTGAGCCACCGCGTCCCTTTTGTTGAAAGGTTAGATGCATTAAAATTCTGGGAACTAAAAGTTAAAACATTCAAGTTGACAACAAAGTAGACAAAAATGCCATGTCCTAAATTTGACAAATAAAAAACATTCATTTTTAAAAATTGACTTCTCTGCTTTCCAAACAGGATGGGGACATTTCTATGGAGATTCTCAATCATCCAGGTCAGGGGTCTTCAAACTTGGCCCTTTTATGACTTGTGGACTTCAGCTCCCAGAATTCCGGGAGCTGAAGTCCACAAGTCATAAAAGGGCCAAGTTTGAAGACCCCTGATGCAGGTTATGGTTGCCCTAAAAGTGCCTTTTTTCCAAAAGGCAACTGGACTTTCTTGGTGTTTTTTTTTCCTTTGAAAACGTTTTGCTTCTCATCCAAAAAGCTTATTCAGTTCTTCTTCAGTTCAGTTCAGTTCAGAACTGAAGAAGCTTCCTGGATGAAAAGCGAAACGTTTTCAAAGGAAAAAAAATCTAGAAAGTCCACTTGCTCCTTGGAAAAAGCACTTTTGGGACAGCAGATGGGATGGGGTGGGATGAAAAGGAACAGATTGAATGGAAAGGAAGATGTGAAAAAGGCAGGCGTGCACGAGTGCACAGACATATACACACAAACAAAATCCGCCTCTCATCCTAGCCAACCTGAGCCCTTAAGCCAAAAAAATACTACATGAGAACATTAGCTCAGGCTTGGGTGCATACAAGCACAGCCAGGAGTACCAAAGCCCATGTTTCCCAGCATATGGGGATTATGAAAACTGGAGTCTGAGCCATAAAGAGGGCATCAAGGCTGCACTGGCCTCAGTCAGAGTCAGGGGAGTTTCAAGATACACCCAAAAGGATTTCGGGAAGGAAGAATGAAATTTGGTTTACATCAGTATGTTTCAATCTCGGCCCCTTTAAGATGCATGGACTTCAACTCCCAGAATGCCCAGCCAGCGTGGAATCTATGACCGGCAACGTAGATACTACCCTACGAACACTTTTTCTGGCATTTTTTTCTTTTTCTTTTTGGCAAAGCCCTAAATATGCGCTCATCGTTTACCTGCTCCTTTCTTCAATCCAGAAATTCAGGGGTTTCAGCAACTTTTACCGCCCTCGGCGCCACGTGGGTTGAGTTAGCTTCCGGGTCCAGGAAAAAAAAAAGCTCTCTCCTCATCATAGAGTTCTACATAAAGCGACCACCGGAAGGACTTTGTTCTTTGGTGCCCCCTGTTGGCGGAGGATTAAGTTGCTGGCTACTCAATTGGCTGGAACAGGGGTAGGCAACCTTGGTTCTTTTATGACTCGTGGACTTCAATTCCCAGAATTCCTGAGCCAGCCATGCTGGCTCAGGAATTCTGGGAGTTGAAGTCCACGAGTCATAAAAGAACCAAGGTTGCCTACCCCTGGGCTGGAACTTTGTATAAAACGTTGCTGTGGAGTCTCAAACGTGCATTTTCAAGAGGCAACTGGACTTTGTTTTTCCTTGAAGGCGTTTCGCTTCTCATCCAAGAAGCTTCTTCAGCTCGGACTGGGTGGTGGGGAATGGGAGGATTTATACTTCTTGCAGACAGCTGGTCATTTGCATTCTTTTAGAGTGTCGTTGAGGGCACTTTGAGGTTTATTTAATAGTAGTATTAATAGTAGTAGTAAAGTTGGAAGGGACCTTGGAGGTCATCTAGTCCAACCCCCTGCTCAGGCAGGAGGTGTCCTTGGGGTCAGCTGAGTACTGCAAATGGGTCTCGAGCCATCTTGGAACTGCTGAAAGGACAAGATGGAAGGAAAGAGACAGTATGCCCACGATCACGTGATTAAAATTCAGACACTTGGCAACTGACTCATATTTATGACCGTTCCAGTGTCCCAGGGTCATGTGATCCCCTTTTGCAACCTTCTGACGAGCAAACTCAATGGGGAAACCAAATTCACCTAACAACTGTATGACTAACTTAAGAGCTGCAGGGATTCACTTAACAACTGTGGCAAGAAAGGTCACAAAATGAGGCAAAACGCACTTAACTTGCTTGGCAACAAATTTTTTGGGGCTCAATTGTCGTAAGATGGCAATTATTTATTTACCTGTAATGAATAAAATGCCGTCTTTGGGTGGTATCAGGATTAAGGTTCTCACCTGACACCAGAGACACCCACCTTGGACCCTCCCCTCCTCAGCCATGGACTCTCGTGGTTTGACTTTGCTCCAGCTCCACCCGGTGTAGTCTACTTTACAGGGTTGTTGTGGGGAAAAGTAGAGAGGGAAAACTGATACGTATGCTAGGATAAAACACGGGTCATAAATTAAATATTTCTGATTTTCTCTGGGGCTGGGTGGGGTTTGGTGGGTTTTCATCCTAACCCCTGCAGTATTTAATTTTTAACAAATCTTTAGCAGCGGAAGTTTTAAATCATTAACTGCATCCTACTCAGTCCTAAGTTCAGTGTGATGCTTTGGAAACAGTCCCCTGAATTTGCCAAAGGGACATGTTTTCGATGCTAAAACAAGCAGGGAAGCGTGGCGGCTGAGATTAAATTAGGAACCTTGTTCCAAGGCCGGCCTTGCCCAGAGGAATTCTCCACTCACCTTAAGCAACCCACCGGTTTTTTTCAGCTTCAGCTCTGCTCTGAATAAAACATTGAAACTAAAAATAAAACTGGCCCATTTTGGCTGAATTTACGGCTGCCAGCCTGAAAGTGAGCCTTATTTCTGGGTAAACATGTGGCAGGATGGGTCATTAAGTCTTTTTTGCAAAATATTAACTCAGTGTCAAAATATTTGTTCATTTCGTGCCAGTTAAAACAAAAAACAAAAGAAATCTCCCTCCCACGTTGATATTTTACAACTCTTAATGAGGAAATGAATTGCAAGTTTGCCTCAAGATGCAATGATGGACCTGGCATTAAGGGAAAGTAAGCCTGTTTGTGTTTGTGTGTGTTTACATATATAGGGATGTCCGTGTGAGTGGGTGGGCGTCTAAAGAGACAAAATGGCAAACCTGATTGGGCAATCCAACACACACAGAGAGAGAGAGACAGTTTTGCAGCTATGTGAATTATTTTTGGCCATCAAGGGTCAACTTGATGTATGCAAACCAGTGCTTTTGAGCTTTATCAACTTAAAAATGTATGGACTTATCAGCCAGCAGTTAGAATAGAATAGAATAGAATAGAATAGAATAGAATAGAATAGAATAGAATAGAATAGAATAGAATAGAATAGAATAGAATAGAATAGAATAGAATAGAATAGAATAGAATAGAATAGAATAGAATAGAATAGAATAGAATAGAATATAGAAGGGACCTTGGAGGTCTTCTAGTCCAGCCCTGTGCTCAAGCAGGAGAATTATACCTTTTCAGACAAGTGACTGTCCAGTGGAGCGCCCACGATTTCTGATGGCAAGCTGTTCCACTGGTTGATTGGCCTCACTGTCAGGAAGTTTCTCCTTAATTCCTGGTTGCTTCCCTCTTTAATCAGTTTCCAACCGTTGTTTCTTGTCCTGCCCTCTCATGCTCTGGTAAACAACCTGGCCCCCTCTGCCTTGTGACAGCCCCTCAGATACTGGAACACTGCTATCATGTCTCCCCTATTTCTTCTTTTCTTTAGACTAGCCAGACCCAAGTCCCGCAGCCGTTCCTCATATGTTTTAGTCTTCAGGCCTTTAATCGTATTAGTTTCCCTTCTCTGAATTTTTCCCCAGACTCTCAACATCTTTTTTGTGATATGCTGAGCAAAATTGGCTGCAGTATTCCAGGTGTGGTCTTACTAGGGTTTTATAAAGCGGAACTCATAATTCACATGATCTTGATTCTATGCCTCTATTTATGCAACCCAGGATTGTATTAGCTTTTTTGGTTGCTGCTGCACATTGCTGGCTCATGGTCAAGTGATCGTCCACTAGGACTCCAAGGTCCCTCTGACAGTTACTGTTTTTCAGCAAGGTCTTGCCCAATCTGTACTTGTACCTTTGATTTTTTCTGCCTAAATGTAAAACTCTGCTTTTCTCCACATTGAAACTCATTTTGTTGGCTAAAGCCCAAGTTTGTCAAGATCTTTTTGGATCCCGAGTTTGTCTTTGGGGTGTTGGCTACTCCTGCTAGTCATCTCCAAATTTGATGAGTTCCCCTCAATTCTCTCATCTAAGTCATTGATGAAGATCTTGAAGAGTACTGGGCTTCAGACAGAACCTCGTAGTACCCCACTGGTTACTTCTCTCCATGTGGATGTAGTGCCGTTGAGGACTACTCGTTGAGTATGATTTGCCAGCCAGCTACAGATCCATCTGTTGGTGATGTTGTCCATTCCACCTTTTTCTAGCTTACCAGGGAGTATGTTGTGGTCTGCTTTATCCAATGCCTTCCTGAAGTCTAAGTATACTACGTCTACAGCATTTCGCTGGTCTACTAGTTTAGTCACTTTATCAAAGAATGAAATAAGATTGGTTTGGCATGATCTGTCTAACAAGATAAAAGAATGCAGCAGTATCTTTGTATTTTGTACTTCAAAACTACCTGAACAGAGCAGCTGAGGGAATTGATGATACCTTACATGGTTCAGCCACCAGTGATGTGTTTTGGAAAAAGATAAGCAAGAACATTAGATTGTCCTTTCTATACAGGTTGTCCCACATTTACAACCAGATGTATAATGACTGCAAAGTTATGACCCACCAAAAAAAGGGAATTTGCCACCTGGATTTGAAATTCCAACACAGATAAACCTTGACTTACGACCCACAATTGAGCCCAAAATTTCTGTTGCTAAGTGAGACAGTTGTTAAGTGAGTTTTGCTCCGTTTTCTGACCTTTCTTGCCACAGTTGTTAAGTGAAACATTGCAGTTGTTAAGTTAGTAACACGGTTAAGTAAATCTGGCTTCCTCCATTAACTTTGCTTCTCAGAAGGTCGCAAAAGGGGATCACATGACCCCAGGACGCTGCATCCGTCAAAAATACACGTCAGTTGCTAAGCGTCCAAACTTTGGTCATATGACCATGGGGATGCTGCAACAGTCATAAGTGTGAAAAACGGTCATATGTCACTTTTTTCAGTGCCGTTGTAACTTTGAACCATCAATGGCCATGAACACATACAATAGTTAGCAGATAGGCTTGATTGAAATATGATCAGTTAGTGGCTTAACATGTTGAGAGAAACTCAACTATGTTATTGGAATGTTATGTGAACCAAGCCATCACTTGAAGTCATAATGGGCTTTTTGGGGTGGGTGGGTGCTTTATATGAATATAGCCACTGTCCACCCAGTTTTAGGGTTTCATGTGTTGCCACATCCCAGGCAGAGTAGATATGATTTGTTCTAGTGGTTACAACACCAGGCTAGAAAACAGGATACTGTGAGTTCAAATCCTGCCTTAACTATGAAAGCCAGTTGTTTGATTTTGGACCATAGGCATGAAAACTGACTGGCTGACTTTGAGCCAATCACCAGAAGTTGCTGTGTTCTAATCCAGCCTTAGGCATGAAGCCAACTGGGTGACTTTGGGGCCAGTCACTCTCTCTCCGCCCCACCCACCTCACAGGGTTGTTGTGAGGAAAATAGGAGGATGAGTCTATAGAGAGTACTCGACTTACAACAGTTCACCTAGTGATCGTTCAAAGTTACAACGGTACTGAAAAAGTGACCATTTTTGAGACTTATAACCATTGTAGCAGCCCCATGGTTACGTGATTTACATTTGAATGCTTGACAACTGACTCATATTTACGACAGTTGCAGAGTCCTGGGGTCATGTGATCACCTTTTCTGACAACCAAAGTCAATGGGGAAACCAGATTCACTTATCAACCGGAATACTAATTTAACAAGTTCCATGATTCACTTCTCAAGAAAAGTCCTAAAATGGGGCAAAACTCACTTAACAAATTTCTCACTTAGTAACATAAATTTGGGGCTCAGTTGTGGCTGTAAGCTGAGGACTACCCGTAGTGAATATGTTCACTGCCTTGAGTTATTTGTAAAAAATATAAAAACAGCAGAATACAAACCATAAGAAATAAAAAATATTAAAATCCTATGATAAAGAGTTTATTATTCTGTTTAAAATAATACAAAGGGGCAGATGCCTGTGCACCTCACAGCACCACACACACAAAGAATAATGATTATTGCCCATAGGTGTCCCCAAAGGGGCAAGGAGAGGCGAATGTTGTTCTGTGCATTGTGACATTTTTGTGCCAATGTTGTAATCCTGCCTGAATCATTGCTCCTTTGCAAAGCATCCTTGGAAGTGGGGTGCCGAGGGAAAGGGGGGGCAGCTTTAAAAAGACAAGATGGCGGCCACAGTTGTACAGGTAGTACTTGACATACGACCAATCGCTTAACTTACAGACCATTTGAAGTTACTACAGATCTCCCCTCAGGGGTAGGCAACCTTGGCTCTTTAATGACTCGTGGACTTCAGCTCCCAGAATTCCTGAGCCAGCATGGCTCAGTATGGAAACCTCTCCCTTTCTCCTCAGCATGGCTGGCTCAGGAATTCTGGGAGTTGAAGTCCACAAGTCATAAAAGAGCCAAGGTTGCCTACCCCTGTGGCCTAGCTACATACAATTCATTTTCAGAGTTACGGTGGCCATGCCCACACCAAGATCATGTGATCACATTTTGGTTGCTTGGCAGCCAGCTCCCCTTTATGGCTATTTTAGCATCCTGCAGTCACGTGACCGTATTTGTGATTTTGTTATTGTTGCTGCCGATTTCTCGGATTTATTTCTTGCTTCTGGCAAAACTTTCTCATGTGTGGGGAGGAAGGGTTTCATTTAATGAGTGCCACATTCACTTCATGACTGCTGCTGCATTTGCTTAACACTCACTTAATAAGCGTCACAAAAACCGCTCGTCCCCTTGAATTGCATGACACCTCGCCTGATGACCGCAACAACTTAACAACTGTAATTCAGTGATAGTTGTAAGTCGAGGACTACCTGTACAATCAGAGCCCTGACCCCTTTTGACATGCGGAAAAGAGGCAAGGTTTGGACTGCGTAGTTGCAGCCACCAAAAAATTTTCCGATGGCCTTAAACAGGCACGTCTACCCAACAGAATAGATTTATAGATGGAAAAGGACAACTGACTTACAACCATTTCTGTTCCTAAGCAAAGCAGTTGTTAAAGTGAGTCACGCCCCATTTGACAATTTTTTTGCCAGTTATTAAGCAAATCACTTTGGTCGTTAAGTGAATCTGTGGTCATGAACTGAATTCCCCTGTGGACTTTGTTCGTCAGAAGCCGGCTGGGAAGATCGCAGATGGTGATCACGTGACTCAGGGACAGTGCAACTGATCTACGTACATGCCAGTTGCCAAGTGCCTGAATTTTGATCGTGTGACCCTGGGGATGCTGTGAAAAACAGTCATAAGTCACTTTTTTCAGTGCCGTTGTAACCTCAAACGGTCGCTAAGTGAACAGTTGTAAGTCAAGGACTACCTGTATTGCCTTCCTCCTCAGAAACACTGCTCTGCAACTCCAGAATCCAAGATTTACTTGGTATATACAGCTAGTCCTCGATGTATGACCACAACTGAGCCCAAAATTTCTGTTGCCAAGTGAGACCTTTGTTAAGTGATTTTTTGCCCCATTTTATGACTTTTCTTGCTGAATCGCTGCAGTTGATAAGTTAGTAACCTGGTTGTTAAGTGAATCTGGCTTCCACATTGACTTTGCTTGTCAGAAGGTCGCAAAAGGGGATCGCATGATCCTGGGACACAGCAAAGGTCATCAATATGAACCAGTTGCCAAGAATTTGAATTTTGATTACATGATCATGAGGATGCTGCAAAGGGCTTAACTGTGAAAAACGGTCATAAGTCACATTTTCCAGTGCCGTTATAACTTTGAACGGTCACTAAACGAGCTGTTGTAAGTTGAGGACTACCTGTATATCAACGAAAAGGCTGCAGATATTTGAACCTGCAATCCAAGCCCACTTCTGCTCTAAGTGAATGGAAATCGCTTTTTAAGCTGGAGGGGTTGCGTTTTGTTCTCATTTAATGGATATAAAGGCAACTCCTCAGTGCCTGGAAGACAGAAACTCCTATTTTAACTTTTCGGGGGTGAGAACCTAAAAAGAAAAAGACAGGGTAGCATTCCGGTTTCAATGAATTTCCAGAAAATCATACATTGGTTGCAAGTCACAAAGGGAAGCTGAGGGAATCGCTCATGAAACGTTCGCTGTCCGGATCCGCTTGTCAGTTCCTTCCCCCCAAAATCAGAATCCGGTGATATTGACGCTTCTAAGCTTTCACCGTTGGAAGGGACCTTGGAGGTCTTCTAGTCCAACCCAGAGGGTTCTGTGCAAAAGCTGGGAACTGTTGCTTACAAATTAATCATAGTGGAGAGAAGAACCAAGGCATGAGTGGAGGACTTATTGGGAAGACTGGATTTTCATGCCAGTTTCCACTGAGGTCAGTTCAGCTGAGGAGAGCGATGAGGGCGAAGGGTCAAGCCTTTCCACAAGGCCCTTAGCAAGTCACCGGTCATCTGAAGAAAACCCTGTTTGGAGAAAGAGTGTCCCCACGCTGGATGCCTGGCTACCATCCTCTTCTTCCTCCGCTATGACATTTGTTCGGTGGGTCTCATCTGAATATCGCCAATCTGGAAGACACAAAGAAAATTGGACACTGCTGCTGGGCGTTTTTCAACGAAAACATTGTAAAACCATAATGTGACCACAGGATGCAGGCAGATGGTCATAAATCAGCCCCTGGAGTTTGGTCATGTGACTGTACAGAAGCCCCCCCCCCAAACCATCAGAACTTCAAATATGGATCATAGGTAGGCTGAAAGTTGGCCCATCGTAACTCTGAATCCATCAACTCTGAGTGACCAGTTGTAAGTTGAGGACTCTCCGAAAATCCTTCTTACATCTTTCTCTGGCAAGTCAGTTTATCTAAAGCAGGGGTCTTCAAACTTGGCCCTTTTATGACTTGTGGACTTCAAGTGCCTGGCTGAGGAATTCTGGGAGTTGGCTCAGCGTGCCTGGCTGAAGAATTCTGGGAGTTGGCTCAGCGTGCCTGGCTGAGGAATTCTGGGAGCTGAAGTCCACAAGTCATAAAAGGGCCAGGTTTGAAGACCTCTGATCTAAAGAAACGCAACTATGGGCAAATTTAAAGCAGCAGCTTAGAAATGTAAATTAATAGGAGAACTGCAGGGAGGGAAATATGGGAAGTCCTCGGCTTATGACCATAATTGAACCCAAAATGTCTGTTGCTAGGTAAGGCAGTTAAGTGAGTTTTGCCCCATTTCACGACCTTTCTTGCCACAGAAGTTAAGTGCAGCTGTTAAGTTACTAACCCGCTGGTTAAGTGGATCTGGCTCCCCCATTGATTTTGGATGTCAGAAGGTCAGAAAAGGGGATCACATGACACCCTCCCCCAGGACACTGCAACCGTCATAAATATGAGTCAGTTGCCAAGTGTCCAAATTTTGATCATGGGGGATGCTGCAACGGTCGTAAGTGTGAAAAATGGTCATAACTCACTTTTTTCACTGGTAACTTCGAATAGTAATTAAACGAATGGTTATAAGTCGAGGACTACATGTAGTCATAGCAACCTGACAGAAGCATACCAACATTATGCACAGCATGACGTTACTACATTAGTGACGTCATGGCATCCTTGAGTTATCCTTAAAGTCAGATCATTCTTGCATCATTTGTTGTGATGTGTGTGATGCCATTTCCTCCCCCAGGGACCTTCATGGAAATAATCTTCCCCCATCCTACCCATTTACAAATATATATATATATATATATATGTATATATCAGAAACTCTACCTGTACATGAGGTGGGGCGCTGAGAACATATATTACAGCGTTGGCCATATCTTCAGCTTTTAGACACTAGGAAAGAGACAGAAACAGAATGCAGGAAAAAATAATAGAATAATAGAGTTGGAAGGGACCTTGGAGGTCTTCTAGTCCAACCCCCTGCTCAGACAGGACACCCTACACCAGTGATGGCGAACCTTTTAGAGACCGAGTGCCCAAACTGCAACCAAAACCCACATGTATCGTCGGGTGCTGGGTGGGTGTGGCCCATTGGGTGGGTGTGGCCTATTGGGTGGGCGTGGCTGTGGTGGTAACGGCAGACTGGGTGGGACTAAAAAGTTCAATCAATTCCAACTTTGCGAGATCTCCCCCCCCCCGTGAGAAGTTGAAAAGGATTGTTTGATTGAACTTTTTTTTTTTTTTGCAAACGGCAGAGGAGGCCTAAAGTGAAAAGATTTTATAAAACCCAGCTGAAGGCCTAGGACTGGGGCGACGGCGGTGTGCCCACAGAGAGGGGTCTGCGTGTTGCCTGTTGCATGTGTGCCATAGGTTCGCCACCACGGCCCTATACCATTTCAGACAAATGGCTGTCCAGCCTCTTCTTAAAAACGTCGAGTGTTGGAGCATGTATGCACGTGTGAAGGACCATGAAAGAGGAAACTGCCTGTCAGGACCCACCCCAAACTACGTCTTAGGAAGACAAAATTCTTGGAGTCAAATCTATTCCAAAAAGAATCTTTACTATGACATGCTTGGTTGTAGGAACGAGACAGGACTTAATATTATTCCACAAAGTAAACCCTTATAAAGAGTTCCCGGTTTAACCCCCCTTAACACCATTTGGTCAGTCCCCCATCCTTTCTCTCGTATCATCCATCTTGTGGGAAAAAGGAAATTAGGACCCTTCATGTTTATTGCTGTCTTCCGTGACAAAAGCCAGATGCTAGCCCCCCCTTTTGTTTCCCCAGTTCAAAAGGCTTCTCCTTTCCTTTGAAATGCCTATTGCCGGTTCAATACACATCTATTCTCTTCTCTTCAGGAGATGGCAGAATCCATGGAATAATGTTTGAAACATTCCATTTATGAATATGATATAAATGGATTCTGACACTGCCAGCAGATTTTGGAAAGGGTTTCCCAATCATCTTCCCATTTTTGTTGCCAAGCCAAGATTTCAGAAGTCATTTCATTTCTGAAAGGTTGACACTCATTTCTAGCTTGTCCATCAGCAGCTCCTGCTTGTTGATGGGTCCGAGCTGGTGTTTCTACAGAGCTAGAGCCATTCTCTGGGCCCCATGTATCTTAGAAAACTGATAATAATCAAGCCAAAAGCCTCCTGTCTCTGATACTCAGATGGTTCAAATACCAGTGTCATTAGCTACAATCTTTCACAACTTTAGCACCTTTAGGATGCGTGGACTTCACCACCCAGAAGTCCCCAGCCGGCAGGATTCTGGGAGTTGAAGTCCACATAGCTTAAAGCACACTGATTGGAAGACTCTGGGAACTGAAGCCCACACATCTTTAAGCAGCTTAGCTAGGGGTTTCTGGCAATTGAAGTCCACATAGCTTCAAGCACACTGGGGTATTCTGGGAATTGTAGCTCACATATCCTCAAGCATACTAACTAGAGGATTTTGGGAATTGAAGTCCCCACCTCTTCAAGCACACTGGGGTATTCTGGAAATTGTAGTTCACATATCCTCAAGCATACTAACTAGAGGATTTTGGGAGTTGAAGTCCACACCTCTTCAAGCACACTGGCTGGGGGATTCTGGGAACTGTAGTTCACATACCCTCAAGCATACTAACTAGAGGATTTTGGGAACTGAAGTCCACACATCTTCAAGCACACCGGCTGGGGGATTCTGGGAATTGAAGTCCACACCTCTTCAAGCACACTGGGGTATTCTGGGAATTGTAGTTCACATATCCTCAAGCATACTAACTAGAGGATTTTGGGAACTGAAGTCCACACATCTTCAAGCACACCGGCTGGGGGATTCTGGGAATTGAAGTCCACACCTCTTCAAGCACACTGGGGTATTCTGGGAATTGTAGTTCACATATCCTCAAGCATACTAACTAGAGGATTTTGGGAACTGAAGTCCACACATCTTCAAGCACACCGACTGGGGGATTCTGGGAATTGAAGTCCACACATCTTCAACCACACTAGCTGGGATTCTGGAAGCTGATACCCATGTCTCTTAAAGCATACTGGCAGGGGGATTCTGGGAATTGTAGTTCACACCTTTTGAAGCACCCTGGCTGGGGGATTCTGGGAGTCAAAGTCCACATAGCTTAAAGTTGCCAAGCTTGTGGAACATCATACTGTATCACCTACCTTCCCACTCTCTCTACCATCATGAACTCACAGTTCAGAGTCCAAAATTACCTAACCATGCACCAGGAATTTTGAAGCACAAACAGCTTTCTATCCAGGGCTAAGTCTAAGATGGAGTCGCGAAGTCTAGAAAGACCCACAATTCTAACCGCACATTCCTCCTGATTCATCTCTGTTTCCAAAATAGCCCGAAGATCGCTGTAGATTAGCCAAAGCTTGCAAGTTAGCAATAATCCCCAGCGTTCATTCCGAGACAGAATAGCTTCGCAATGCACTTGACGTTGTTAAAGGCATTTAAACTGTGCTTTTCCAAAAGGGGCTTTAACTTTCTGAAAATAATATTTGGTGATTATTTTTATTTGAATGGTTTCCTGCATTTAGTTATTTTAATGTGGGTTGGGGCGGATTTTAGCTGTAAGTCTGTTTTGAAATAACTTTATCCTGCCAAGTTATTATGATAGGTAGGACAAAAATAAAGTAAACAAACACTACCCAAAGGTCAAGAACTGCACATGTGTGACACACATGCACATGTGAAACACAGAAGTGTAGCCGTGTATACATATCAGCCAGAAGCCGGTTGCCCCAAAAAAGAAAGTACAAAATCCTAAATTTATATTAACTGAATGAATGACTTCTCGTTAAAGGCCTATAAAATTGGTTGCAAAATTAATTGTTTTCCCCTTTTGCCTGTACCCAGTTAAGCTGAAGTTCCCCCCCCCCCCCCGAAATTACCGATGAATGACCGAGGGTGCTCTTGCTAAGACTAGACAGAAGTTGCTGAAAAGGGAGGAATACACAGGAAGTGCAAAGGTCTACTCAAGATTATGGATTTTTTGGCAGATTAGCTTGAAGTTAAGCCTTGGCTAACCCATTTATAAAATCAATCTCATATCTGCATGTGCCAATGATCTCTCTCAAATACAACCGTTCTCTCTCACATGGAAACAAGATGAATACATACAATGATGCCCAAATTCTAACAGAAACAGCCAAAAGAATGAAGAAGGGGAGGGGGAAAGAGAAGGAAGATGAGGGAGGAGAAGGAATGAGGAAGTGGGAGGAGGGGGAGGGGAGGGGGAGGACTGTGGGGTCCTTGGTGCTCTCTGAGCTTGGTGGTTTTCTTGCAGACCTTTCATTACCCAAACTAGGTAACATCATTAGTGACTGATGCTGTTACCTACTCTGGGTAATGAAACGTCTGCAAGAAAACTACCAAGCTCAGAGAGCACCAAGGACCACTCATTTTGACCCTGAGCCAGGAGGAGGAGGAGGAGGAGGAGGAGGAGGAGGAGGAGGAGGGGGAAGAAGAAGAAGAAGAAGAAGAAGAAGAAGAAGAAGAAGAAGAAGAAGAAGAAGAAGAAGAAGAAGAAGAAGAAGAAGAAGAAGAAGAAGAAGACCTGATCTAGATGCTCCTTTAATGATAAGAAGAAGAAGTGATAATGGAGGAGGAGGAGAAAGAAAGGAGGAGAATGAGAAGGTAAGGGAGAAAGGGAAGAGGAGGGGAAGGGGCAGATAGACAGACTATACTTGGAATCCTATATCCAATTTGAGGTATCATCATTCCAAAGGGACAGTGGCAAATGGAAGATGGTGAGAAAGAGCTAAAGGATTTGGGTATGATTAGCAAGAGCTAAGATGACTAAGGGAGAAATAGGAGTAACTGTTCATACCAAAGGAGGAGTAGGCTCACTCACTGTCCTCCCCCACCCCCAAGGACAGGAACAGATCCAATGGGGTTAAAATGAAGAAGACAGTTCAAGCTAGATCTTAGGAGGCATTCCCTGACTCTACAAGCGGTCAGCTTGGCCACCTCATGAAATGGTGCCTTCTCCTTCGCTTGAGGCCTTCAAACTGGGTGATCCATCTAACTTGGGTGCTATAGTGCATGGTTTCTTCACCTTGATGACCTGAAGAGGTGTGGACTTCAACTCCCGGAACCACAATTAGGACCAGAATTTCTGTTCTTAGGCAAGGCAGTTGTTAATCGAGCCACGTCCGGTTTTACAACCTTTTTTTTGTGGCCAATTTTCTGCAGTTGTTAAGTGAATCGTGCAGTTATTAAGCAAATCCTGCTTCCTCCATTGACTTCGCTTGTCAGAAGCCGGCTGGGAAGGTCTCAGATGTTGATCACGTGATCCCAGGATGCTGTAAGCTTCATAAATGCATGCCAGTTACCAAGCACCCTAATTTTGATCATGTGGGCCGTAGAGATGCAGTGACGGTCGTAAGGATGAGAACCAGTCCTAAGTCACTTTATTCAGTACCGTTGTAACTTGGAACCATCACTAAACAAATAACTGTAAATCAAGGATTACCTATAATTATATAAACCCAATGTATAAATTTAGATTGAATTATAGGGATTTTTTTTCCTGCCACCCCCCGCAAATCTACCCAATGTTTGGGTGCACTGCCCAGAAGTTGAATGTGCCTATCCTAAACTCAAAATACAAACAATTTTACATTTCTCTTAACCAACATCACCCATCTATAGCTCTTTGGTTTTTCTCTTACCCTAATACTCTCATATGTGGCTGCAGCTCTTTCTGGATCATTATCGTGCAGTTTAAAAGCGAATCCAGTCTCGACCAGACCTGGAGAAATACACTAAGAAAAGAAAAGAAAAACAGGAATAAAACGAGGAAAAAGCAAAACAGCCTCCTATTGTACATCCTGCTTTTCTAGGATAAAACATCAACATGAATACAGATATTCCTCGAGTTACAACTGCAATGGATCCTGCCTGTTATAATCATAAATTGCAACAACCTGATTTTACGACTTTTTTGTGATGGTCATTAAGCAAATCACCACGGTTGTTGAGTGAATCAAACACCGCAGTTCTTAAGCCAACCACTAATTTGCTATGGGCACAGCTGTCCCCAAAATTGGAAGTAAATGCCACTTTTTGGCAAAACCATCGTAAACAGTGGTCACATGACTGCAGGATGCTGCAAAGGGCTCAAAGGCGGCCATGTTGTGAAGCGCCTGGAGTTCAGTCACATGGCCACAGGGAAAGTTGTCTGTCAAAACTTCAGATCCAGGTCATAAAATCCCCTTTTTCGGGTCCCTCTTAACTTCAAATGGTCAGTAAGTGAACAGTTATAAGTCAAGACTACCTGTACATGTTAATAATCACCAGCACAAAAAAGAAGTACATATAAAACATCTAAGTAAATCTCAAACGTACTTTTCCAACTGGACTTTCTTGGGTTTTTCCTTGAAAACGAGTCGCTTCTCATCCAAGAAGTTTCTCGGATGCGAAGCAAAATGTTTTCACGGAAAAAAAAACCCCAAGAAATTCCAGATGCCTTTTGGAAAAGCATCTTTGCGACAACCATTACCTGGATGGCTGAGAATCTCTATAGACATCTAAGTAAATCCAATCAGATGTTAAAAACAAATACATCTTAATCAATCCTGAAAGGTCTACATCGATCAGCTGGCCATGCCTACAAACTCCAGCCCACTTTGGGGTTGACCTCCAAATATTCATGGGACCATGTATAAATAAATGAAATAAATAGATTTATAAATAAAATAGTGGGGCTGCACTGACTGGGAGGGATCAAAGTTGTAAACCAGTGTTTGTCAACCTTGATAACTTTAAGATGGGTGGACTTCAATTCTCAAAATTCCCCAGCCAGCATGCTTTTAAGATGAGTAAACTTCAATTCCTTTGCTGGCTGGGGAATTCTGGGAGTGGAAGTCCACCCATCTTAAAGCAGGCTGGCTGGGGAATTCTGGGAGTGGAAATCCACCCATCTTAAAGCAGGCTGGCTGGGGAATTCTGGGAATTGACATCCACCCATCTTAAAGCATGACAGCTGGGGAATTCTGGGAGTGGAAGTCCACCCATCTTAAAACAGGCTGGCTGGGGAATTCTGGGAGTTGATGTCCACCCATCTTAAATCTTGCTGGCTGGGGAATTCTGGGAGTGGAAATCCACCCATCTTAAAGCAGGCTGGCTGGGGAATTCTGGGAGTGGAAGTCCACCCATCTTAAAGCAGGCTGGCTGGGGAATTCTGGGAATTGACATCCACCCATCTTAAAGCATGACAGCTGGGAAATTCTGGGAGTGGAAGTCCACCCATCTTAAAGCAGGCTGGCTGGGGAATTCTGGGAGTTGACGTCCACCCATCTTAAATCTTGCTGGCTGGGGAATTCTGGGAGTGGAAATCCACCCATCTTAAAGCAGACTGGCTGGGGAATTCTGGGAGTGGAAGTCCACCCATCTTAAAGCAGGCTGGCTGGGGAATTCTGGGAGGGGAAGTCCACCCATCTTAAAGCAGACTGGCTGGGGAATTCTGGGAGGGGAAGTCCACCCATCTTAAAGTTGCCAAGGTTGAGAAACACTGTGGTAGACTGTTAGCCTCTGGGCACAGCCTGACTGAAAATTTGCCAACGATGCTCTATGCACACAAAGAGGGCTGACCTCACGAAAGCCCATAAATGTGGTCTTCTGAAAAGAATATCAGGTCTGGTCATTTTTGGAAAAGAGACATCTTTTCTGACCCACAAAGCTTGGCAGAGATGGAGGGAATTGAACCCAGGACTTCAGGCAAGCAAAACAGGCCAATCAGAGTTACTCACGGTGGCTCGTATATGAGTCTTTGCTTCTCTGAGTTCCTGCCGAAGCCCTTCGGTTAAAGCCGTCACAGCATACTTTGTGGCGCTGTAAAAGTGTACAACCGACTCCGGGACGACTCTGTGACCACTCATGCTGGGGTCAACGCAGGGAAAAAGGAATGAAAGGCAAAAGAGGGGGGAAATATTCAGTATAGGTAGTCTCAACTTACGACCACAACTGAGCTCACAATTTCCGTTGCTAAGCAAGGCAGTTAAGTGAGCTGTGTCCCATTTTACGACCTGTTTTGCCACAGTTGTTAAGTGAAATATATATACTCACACGCTGTATGTTATACACACACACATACATGCATACATATATACACATACATACACATTGACTCACAACAGCCACAGCCTCACTCAGAGTGGCTGATAGCGAGGAATGCAGGGAGATGTAGTTGATGGTTGTTTTCCACAGCTTGCCTACCCCAGAAGAAAAGGTCAGTATATGTACCATCACCGTTTGAGACAGATATGGTAAGCCAGCTGTGAACATTCTGTTTTCCCTATTCATTCATTCATTTGCTCATTCACTCATTCACTCATTTAAGTTACAAAGCTGCCCATCTCACATCAGTGAAGCTGTGTGGCTCACAAAATTAAAAATGAGCAAAAAAAATATAATAAACAAAATATAAACACACACCATAAAGATGTATTACAATTAAATTAAGAAACATCAAAAAGATAATATGCAGGATTTGGGATGTTTAACTGAGCAAACTTCAAAGGTGTGTTGGAAAGGCTGGCTGGGGATGGTGGAAGTATAGTCCCAGCACATATACAGAATGCTGTGGGGGAAAGTTCCTTAGAAACCAGGAGACGGGGAGTTCTAGTTCAGCCTTAGGCGTGAAAGCCTGCTGGGTGGGCCAATCACCAGAAGATAATGAATTCTAGTCCCGCCTTAGCAGTGAAAGCTGGCTGGGTGATTTGGCCCAATCACCTGGAGACTGCAAGCTCTAGTCCCGCCTTAGCCATGAAAGACAGCTGGGTGACTTTGGCCAATCACCAGGAGAATGGTGAGTTCTAGTTCCACCTTAGGCATGAAAGACAGCTGGGTGACTTTGGCCAATCACCAGGAAATGGTGAGTTCTAGTGCCACCTTAGGCATGAAAGACAGCTGGGTTACTTTGAGCCAATCACCAGGAGAATGGTGAGTTCTAGTTCCACCTTAGGCATGAAAGACAGCTGGGTGACTTTGGCCAATCACCAGGAGAATGGTGAGTTCTAGTTCCACCTTAGGCATGAAAGACAGCTGGGTTACTTTGAGCCAATCACCAGGAGAATGGTGAGTTCTAGTTCCACCTTAGCCATGAAAGACAGCTGGGTGACTTTGGCCAATCACCAAGAGAATGGTGAGTTCTAGTTCCACCTTAGGCATGAAAGCCAGCTGGGTGACTTTGGGCCAGCCCCTCTCTCTCAGTCCAACCCACCTTGTAGGGTTGTTGTGGAGAAAATAGGAGGGAGGAGTATTAGGCATGTTAGCCCCCTAAGTTATTTTATCAAAGCAATTTATTGTTATCAGAATAAACATAATGAATAAATCTTCATTTGTGCGACTTTCCCACCTGTTAATGTTAATTATGTGGCCGTCATCAATGTTTCTTTCTTTCATGGATTGGTAAGCCTCTCGTGTACATATGCTGACTGCCAGGATATTGACCTGGAAGAGCAAGGAAGAGAGCAATCCAAATCAATCAGGAGCTTTGAGTTTAAGTAAATTAGCGATTACCAGCACTGTAGCTAACTATTCATGCTGCCCGCAACAGCCCCTGTTGGCCTCCATGAGATCTCCCAAAGATGTCGTCCCATCAAATTTTCTTTTAATTAAAATGCTTATCTGCTTTCACTGATCCTAGGTCCATGGCCGTGTTTGCTTTTGGCTGGTTGATGACTGTAATAAAAGGTTAGATTTTATTTGATAACAATAAATACGGTGTTTAAATCAATGAGCAAAACGGCGTGAGAAGAGCTAATCTTACAAGATTCTGATGTTCCCCTCTGGACACTCAAAAGTTCTGGGTGCAAAAAATAATAATAAAAGATGCAAAAATCATGCCTGATTTTAAAACAAGATCAAAATGTCATTCCACCTGGTGTTGGGGGTGGGGCAGTTGAATGCTTATGCCATTGCTTAAATGAGTGGGCACTGGAACAGGTCACTGACCCCGAGGTAAATAATTTGAACAATACACTAAGCCTCAAATAAACAGACCATACTTTACTATGGCTTCCTTCCAGGAAGAAGGAGAAAGAGAGAGCGCAAAAAGAGGTTGAGCTTGAGCTGGTGGGGATGGAGGAGGAGGAGGAGGAGGAGGAGGAGGAGGAGTCACAAAAAGGAGGTTGAGTTGGTTGTGGTGGTGGAGGAGGAGGAGGCACAAAAAGGAGGTTGAGGTGGTTGTGGTGGAGGAGGAGGCACAAAAAGGAGGTTGAGGTGGTTGTGGTGGTGGAGGAGGAGGAGGAGGCACAAAAAGGAGGTTGTGGTTGTGATGGTGGAGGAGGAGGAGGAGGAGTCACAAAAAGGAGGTTGAGGTGGTTGTGGTGGAGGAGGAGGAGGAGGCACAAAAAGGAGGTTGAGGTGGTTGTGGAGGAGGAGGAGGAGGCGGCACAAAAAGGAGGTTGAGGTGGTTGTGGTGGAGGAGGAGGAGGAGGAGGCGGCACAAAAAGGAGGTTGAGGTTGAGATGGAAGAGAAGAAGAAGGTAGGGATGAAGAAGAAAAACGAGAGAGAAGATGAAAACTATATAGAAAAAGAAGTGGTTGGGTGAGAGCAGAAGGAGAAGGAGAAGAACGAGGCGGAAGAGAAGGAAGAAATGATAGGGAAGAAGAGGAGAAGTGGTGGTGGTTGAAGTGGAACAGAAAGAGGAGGGACAGAAGAGTGAGGAGGAAGAGAAAACAGAAAAAAGAGGAAAATGATATGAAAGAGAAAGAGCTGGAGGTTGAGGTAGAACAGGAGCAGGAAATAAATCAATTGTGTTTCCGCTTTCTACAATCACTTGGGTGAGCTGTGAAATTCAAATACAAGTTCGGCAGCCTTGCAAATACAAATTTGCTTGGAGAAGACACCAAGGAGCACACCAGCCAATGCTGAGGAACGTTAAGTTCCTTCGCCTGCCGAACATTTTGGCAGCAAATTGACCCTCGGCAGGTGGGTTGAAAAGGTTTCCTTGGAGATTCCCTCCTCCCTACTCACATCTATCATGGTTCTCCAACCCTCGGTCTTGCCAGACAGGAGTGGTTCAGGCCGCGCCAAGCCAGCATTGTTGATGCAGACATCAACCCCTTGGTGGAGAGTCTTGATGGCAGAGAACATGGACAGAATCTCCTCTTCCACCGAAAGGTCACACTTATACGGGATGAGGACGCCCGGATAACCAGCACTCTCGCACTCAGCTGCCAACTTCTGAAGGGGGAAAAGGAAAGACAGAGACTGAGAGGGGACAACTGGAATTTATGGCTATTTTAGATACACTTTCATGTTCCGTGGAAAAAAAATACACTCCAAAGTGGAGCGCAGGTGAAGCTGTGGTTACGGGGATATCGGTTGGGATTGATATTATGAAGCCGGTAATGGATCTGTGTGGGAATATGTGTGCATCAGGATTAAATCTACGCCACCCACTTTAGATGACTCAACCCCCAAATGAGCAGAAATTCAAGACCACAAGTTCTTACCTAACTACAAAAACATGAAAAGATAAGACGGTAAGATGAGATAAGATAACCTTTATTGTCATTATTTTTTTTACTGTGAGCACGTTGGCACACCTTAAAAATGAAATTCTGTTGCTTGCTCTCAAAAGCGTACACCAGGGGTCTTCAAACGTGGCCCTTTTGTGACTTGTGGACTTCAACTCCCAGAATTCCTTAGCCAGCGTGCCTGGCTGAGGAATTCTGGGAGTTGAAGTCCACAAGTCACAAAAGGGCGTTTGAAGACCCCTGAGGTACACATGCATAACACACATATAAACATGCTATATACAACATATGTATATACCTACTATACCCTTAACCTCAAGGAACCAACACAATTGCTATCCTTGGTTCAGTGATAGAATAACAGAAGAGTTGGAAGGGACTTTGGAGATCTTCTAGTCCAACCCTCTGTTCAAGCATGACACCCTATACCAGGGGTAGGCAACCTCGGCTCTTTTATGACTCGTGGACTTCAACTCCCAGAATTCCTGAGCCAGCCATGCTGAGGAGAAATGGAGAGGCTTCCATGCTGAGCCAGGCTGGCTCAGGAATTCTGGGAGTTGAAGTCCATGAGTCATAAAAGAGCCGAGGTTGCCTACCCCTGCCCTATACCACTAAAGACAAATGGTTGTCCAACCTCTTCTTTAAAATCTTCAGTGTTGGAGCACCCACAACTTCTGGAGGCAAGTGGTTGTTCCATTGTTTAATTGTTCTGTCAGGAAATTACTCCTTAGTTCTAAGTTGAGATCAAGAGATTCTCCTATGTTTTTTAGTATTTTTAAATTTATTTATTTTTATCCTGCTTTTATTAGTTTTACAAATAAGGTGGTGAACATATCCATCATGCCTTCCTCCTCCAATTACCTCCACCACACCCTGTGAGGTGGATTGGGCTGAGAAGGAGTGATTGGCCCAAAATCCCTCAGCTGGCTTTCATGGCTAAGGCAGGACTAGAATTCACCATCTCCTGGTGATTGGCTCAAAGTCAGCCAGTCAGTTTTCATGCCTAAGGTGAAACTAGAACTCTCCATCTCCTGGTGATTGGCTCCAAATCCCCCAGCTGGCTTTCATGGCTAAGGCAGGACTAGAATTCACCATCTCCTGGTGATTGGCTCAAAGTCAGCCAGTCAGTTTTCATGCCTAAGGTGAAACTAGAACTCTCCATCTCCTGGTGATTGGCTCCAAATCCCCCAGCTGGCTTTCATGGCTAAGGCAAAACTAGAATTCACCATCTCCTGGTGATTGGCTCAAAGTCAGCCAGTCAGTTTTCATGCCTAAGGTGAAACTAGAACTCTCCATCTCCTGGTGATTGGCTCCAAATCCCCCAGCTGGCTTTCATGGCTAAGGCAGAACTAGAATTCACCATCTCCTGGTGATTGGCTCAAAGTCAGCCAGTCAGTTTTCATGCCTAAGGTGAAACTAGAACTCTCCATCTCCTGGTGATTGGCTCCAAATCCCCCAGCTGGCTTTCATGCCTAAGGTAAAACTAGAACTCTGCATCTCCTGGTGATTGGCCCCAAATCCAACTGGCTTTCATGCCTAAAGCTTACTGTCTCCTGGGTCTGTCAAGTGAGGGTCTTGTGATGGGTCGTGATGGAACAGCTGCAAGTCATCAGTGTAAGGCTTGTGATGGGTCTTGTGATGGGGAGGTTACATCAGGTGAGGATCACTGGGAGGTGAACTGCTTGTGGTGGTGGGGGGGGGCTGCATGGGATGGTTGAGTGTCGCTGCCGACTCTGGTTGGCTGTGCAGTTGATTTGGATTCTGAGGGGTTCGTAGGCTGGTTGTGGGTCAATGTGTCTGTTGATGGAACTGCTTGTGGGGGGCCAGGCTTCGATGAACTCACGAGTGTGGCGGGTGGTAGCGGGGCCGATGATTTTTGTGTCGCTCCCATCAGAACATGTTGTCAGTGTGGGTGAAGGCAAAGGATTTGGGATTGTGCCACTCGATTGTTTATCAGTAATAGCAGAGGTGTGTTGGCAGAACACTCAAATGTACACGTGCTGTTTCACAGACAATGCCATGTCACTGGGCTGGCCAAACGATCTACAATGAATGATTGACGGTGTGATGCAATGAAGAGGAAGGATCGTAAAACGGACGGACGTATCAAAGTCCAAGGCAGTTGGTGTTTTGCAGGAACAATGGTGTGAACGACTGCAAGTTATACACAAATTGCAAAAAAAGACCCACCTAAGATAAAGTAAGTGAGTAAATAAGTAAGTAAGTAAGTGCAAGGATTGGTTGGCCCTTTTTTCAGTGCTATCATAACTTTGAACGGCCGCTAAACAAACGGTCATAAATTAAGGACTACATGTGAAAGGAATTCTTTGATGGTGGAGCAGATACATTCAGAAAAGGGATTTAAGCAGAAGGTAGAGGACCATCCATCAGACATGGGATGGTTGCAAAAGTCTTGGGCTAAGGAGGGGTTGGACTAAATGACCTCTAGAACCCACCAGCATTTTGCCACAGATACACAGACCCAAGCAGAGTTGCTTTTGACAACTCTACCGAAATCCAAGTCTTTTTTTCTTCCCACTAATAAATCACAGAATAGGCTGTAGTGCAAAACTACAGTACAGGCAATCCTCAACTTACAACCATTCATTTAGTGACCATTCAAAGTTCAAACAGCCCTGAAAATGTGATTTATAATCTTTTTCACACAACCTGGCAGCATCCCGCATGATCACGTGATCAAAATTCGGACGCTTAGCAACTGGCATGTATTTATGACGGTCGCAGTGTCCTCAGGTCACGTGATCCCCTTTTGCGAACTTTTGACGAGCAAAGTCAATGGGGAAGCCAGGTTCACTTAACAATTGTGTTACTAGCTTAACAACTGCAGTGGTTCACTTAACGACTGTGGCAAGAAAGGATGTAGAATGAGGCAAAACTCTCTTAACAGCTGTCTTGCTAAAAGTTTGGCCGCAGCTGTGTTCGTACGTCAAGGACTACCTCAGGGGTGGGAAACCTTGGCTCTTTTATGACTCGTGGATTTCAACTCCCAGAATTCCTGAGGCAGCATGGCTCAGCATGGAAACCTCTCCCTTTCTCCTCAGCATGGCTGGCTCAGGAATTCTGGGAGTTGAAGTCCACGAGTCATAAAGGAGCCAAGGTTGCCTACCCCTGGACTACCTAAATCTCTTCTTCAGCTGTACTTACACCCTACAATTTCCAAATACAAGGATCCTTGTTTATATCCTCCTGGTTCTCTGCGAAAGAGTTAGCAGGATGGATCCTTGCTCATCCTCCCATCAGGCCTTCCCTCTGCCTCAAACTCTTACGAGAACAACCACAATTATTCACACTGCACCTTCCTCGTACGCTGTAAATGGCACCTTTGATCCATCCATATCACTGATACACCCATCGCGTGTGGTGCTTTTAACAGAGATTGCTTTTTGGACTACACATAGTCCTCGACGTACAACCGCAATTGAGCCCAAAATGTCTGTTGATAAGCAAGAAAGCTATTACGTGAGTTTTGCCCCATTTTACGACCTTTCATGCCACAGTGGTTAAGTGAACCACAGAGGTTGTTAGGTTAGTAGTCACATGGCTGTTAAGTGAATCTGGTTTCCCCCATTGACTTTGCTTGTCGGAAGGTCGCAAAAGGGGATCACGTGACCCCAGGACACGGCCACCGTTGTAAATATGAGTGTCTGAATTTTGATCATGTGACCACAAGGATGCTGCAACGGTTGTAAGTCGATAAATGGTCATAAAGCACTTCTTTGGAATGGTCACTGTATGAATTGCTGAAAGTTGAGGACTACCTATGTAAACCCAAGATGGAGCTTTGTGTGTGGCAACGCAAATATCTCAGGACATCTGAAGCTCCTTCTTCATCCCATTTGCAGGGAAGAAGGAAAAGGAGGAAGAGCAGTTCAAGGCCAAAATTCCTGTGCGATGTTTGGCTACACCAGGGGTCTTCAAACCTGGCCCTTTTATGACTTGTGGACTTCAACTCCCAGAATTCCTCAGCCTGGCTGAGTGACAAGTGAAACCTTTTCAAAGAAAAAAAAAAACCAAGAAAGTTCGCTTGTCTTTTGAAAAAGCACTTTTGGGACAATCGTGACCTGGGTAACTGAAAAACTCCATAGACACTAGTGCAGGGGTCTGCAACCTTGACAACTTTAAGACTTGTGGACTTCAGCTCCCAGAAATCCTCAGCCAGTTCAGAAGCTTCTTGGGTGAGAAGCGAAAGTGGGAGACTGGGAATTGAAGTCCACAGGTCGTAAAGTTGCCCTAGTTGAAAAGCGTCTCCTTGGGGCATTCCAACTCACCATTTCAATTGTTACAACCCATGAGAGTCGATATAATTGTTTTTCTACCTGTTTTCTACAAACAAGCCGAGCCATCGGGGCCCTGGGCTAATCCAATCAATCGTAAATACTTTCCGTATCTTGCAAAATCAATGGAACCTCCAGCTTCAGGTAAAGTATACCTTTTCATCCCAGAGGCTGAGAAGCACCCCCTGCTTGCCTCATTTATAACACTGAAAAACACCTGATTTCCTATTGTTTCCTCTCAAGGGATCTCACAGCAGAATGCACGATTCTTTCGGCTGACTTCCTTTCCGCTTCACAACAACCCTGTGCGGTAGGAACAGGTAGACATAGGGTCAGTGAGCCCAAGGACAGTCAGAGAGCTCTGCAACATTGAGAAACTTCGTCTTAATCTCCTTGATCCTCCTGTGCTGCCAAATCCTGTTATCACATGATCCAAAATGAAAATGGGTCTTGCTGATCGATACACCTTTAGCCTGCTTACTTGGGACACGGTGCACGGGGGAAAAAAAAATTCTCTGCTAGGAATTCTCTGGGCCCCGTTGGCAACCTATGGAGAATCTTACCACCCGGCAGCAGAGGTTATTAATAAATGACTTAATGTTGACAATTTCTCCTTAACAGCCTGGCTAAATTAACAGCAACATAAACCCTTAACACTTGGATGTCAGTAGCAAAACGGTACCTGTTATTTCCAAATCCAGAGAGAAAATTAATGTTCTCTTGGATCTGCAAACCTCATTGGGGGGGGAGGAGGAGGAGGAGGAGGAGGAGGAGGAGGGGGAAAGGATGGAGAAGGGAAGGGAAGGGAGAAGGGAAAAAGGAAGGAGAAGAGATCGAAAAGGAACAACAAGGGGAAGGAACAGGGAAGGAAGAAGAGAAGGAGAAGAGATGGAGAAAGAAGAAAAGGGGAAGGAATGGAGAAGGAAGAAGAGAAGGAATGGAGGAGAAAGAAAGGGAAAGGGAAGGAAGAAGGGAAGGAGAAGGAATAGAGAGAAAAGGGGAAGGGGAGGAGAAGGAAGACACGGAGAGCAGATGAAGAAAGAAAAGGGCGCCGCAAGGGGAATAAATGGATTAGGAAGAAGGGAAAGGGAAGGGACAGAAAAAGAGAAGGAAAGAGGAAGAAGGGATGGAGAAGGAAGAAAAAAGGAGGAGAAGGGAAAGGAGGGCTGGCGAAGGAAGAAAATAAAGAGAAAGAGGGAAGGAAGGAGAAATCTAAGGGGATAGGGAAGAAAGGAGAAAGAGAAGAGACAAGAAGAGACACATTTTACCTGCCTTCTAATAAGGGAAGCCTCTCACCTTATCGAGTTCTTCCCACGGCTCAACTGGATAAAGCAAAAAGCTTTTGGAAAAAACCCCCCCTTGCTTCTCATCCACCAAACAAATTCCCCTTTGCAAATCTGAACTGAGCTGTACAGGTAGTCCTCAACTTACGACCACAATGGAGCCCAAACTTTATGCCACTAAGCGAGACATGTGTAAAGTGAGGTTTGCTCCATTTTATAATCCTTCGGGAGAAGGGTGGTATACAAATAACATTATTATTATTATTATTATTATTATTATTATTATTATTATTATTATTATTATTATTATTATTATTATTATTATTATTATTATTATTATTATTACCTTTCTTGCCACAGCTAAGCAAATGACTTCACTTCTTCAGTTAGTAACCTGGTTGTTAAATGAATCCGGCTTCCCCATTCATTAACTTTGCTTATCAGAACGTCACAAAAGGGGAATCACACGGCCCCGGGACACCGCAACGATCCTAAATGTGAGTCAGTTACCAAGCGTCTGAATTTTGATCACGTGACCCCGGGGAGGCTGCGATGGTCGTTAAGTGGGGAAAATGGTCATAAGTCACTATTTTCAGTGCTGTTGTGACTTCCAACGGTCACTAAACGAATGGTTGTATGTCGAGGACTAACTGTAACTGGTCCAGAGTGGTGAGACCCCCCCACAAAAGCTAATACAATCCTGGGTTGCATAAACAGAGGCATAGAATCAAGATCATGCGAATTATTAGTACCGCTTTATAAAACCCTAGTAAGACCACACCTGGAATACTGCAGCCAATTTTGCTCACCATATCACAAAAAGATGTTGAGAGTCTGGAAAAAATTCAAAGAAGAGCAACTAAGATGATCAAAGGCCCGGAGACCAAAACATACCAAGAACGGCTGCAGGACTTGGGTTTGGCTAGTCCACAGGTCTGCAACCCGCGGTTCCGGAGCCACATGCGGCTCTTTCAGCCGTCTCCTGTGGCTCCCAGTCCTCTGCCATGTGCAGTCCCAAAAAAAAAAAGTGGGACTAAAAAAGTTCAACCAATCAATTCAAATATGCAGGGTAGGTGCATATCTCGCCTTGGCTCCACTCTTCAGTCAAACCCTGTTCTGCACATGAGCGCATGTACGCCCATGCGCACACATTTTTTGTGGCTCCCAGTTTTTCCTTTTGTGAGGGAACCGTTTCCGAGTGGCTCTTTCACTGTTTCAGGTTGCTGACCCCTGGGCTAGTCTAAAGAAAAGAAGAAATAGGGGAGACATGATAGCAGTATTCCAGTATTTGAGGGGCTGCCACAAAGAAGACGGGATCACTTTGTTCACCAGAGCACTAGAGGGAAGGACGAGAAACAATGGTTGGAAACTGACCAAAGAGAGAAGCAACCTGGAATTAAGGAGAAACTTCCTGACAGTGACGACAATCAACCAGTGGAACAGCTTACCTGCAGAAATCTTGGGCGCCCCATCACTGGAGATTTTTAAGAAGAGTCTGGACAATCACCTGTCTGAGATGGTACCACTGGTTCAGCTCATTCCCCTCCCCCGCTACCACTTTTCTAGGAAGGTCGCATACCACCTGCTAGTTGCCAATGTACCACAGGTGGTACCCGTACCACTGGTTGAAAAGCCCTGGACTAGAAGACCTCTAAGGTCCCTTCCAGCTTCTATTCTATTCTATTCTATTCTATTCTAGTCTAGTCTAGTCTAGTCTAGTCTAGTCTAGTCTAGTCTATGGTGCATGAAAATAGCCGCTGCATTTCTGAGAACAGCTCAATCGAAATTGTGAATATACAGATCGTCCTCAAGTTGCAACCATTCATTTAGTGGCCATTGGAAGTTACAACAGCACTGAAAAAAGTGACTTGTGACAGTTTTAACACACTTACGACTGTTGCGCCATCCCCGCGGTCACGTGATCCAAATTCAGACACTTGGCCGCTGGAATGCATTTATGACGCTTGCGTTGTCCCGGGGTCACATGGTTCCCTTTTGCGACCCTCTGACAAAGCAAATTCAACCGGGAAGCCAGTAACTGTGTTACTTAAACTGCAGCGATTCACTTTACAGCTGTGGCAAGAAAGGTCATACAGTGGGGCAAAATTCACTTAACAAATGACCCGCTTAGAAAGTGAAAATTTGGGCTCAATTGTGGTCGTAAGTCGAGGACTGCCTGTAAAACTTTTGGGGTGCCAAGAGGCCCCCTTCTCCTCAGAGAGAGATGTCTACAGCTGCGTTTCCCCCCCCCCCACCGGAAAAAAAGGAGATCCATCAAGGATGAAGAAACAAAGGGAGCCAAGAGGAAAAGCCAATTTAATTTACATTTGACATGGAAAGGAAGTGAACCAAAGGGAGCTAATTACCCGTATATCTAATACTTCTCTGGTATTCAAATGAGAATTCAGTGGCAGCTGGTTGTGAGTTATGGCCTTTGGTTCTCTGAGCTGCCTCTGGCGCAGTATGTTTCATTATAGCGTATATTTCATTTTCTTCAGCTTTCGTTTTTTTAATTGCATACATATCGAGGGAATGAGTACATAAATTGAATAAAGAAACAAAAAAAATATCCAAGCAACCCCTCAGGCTGAAGCCAAGATTTCTGGGGAACCACGTTAAGGCCCAAATAAGAGAGCCTCCTACATCTGGTAGGATTTATTCCTTAAATAGTATTATCTAAATAGGGGTGAGGGGAATAACCCACAAATCTGGAGAAACTCCAATATTTGAAGATTTCTTTAAAAAAAAGAAACATTCTCAACATTTTGAGAAGAAATACCCTCATATGGTGGGAATGCAGAAAGGTAACAAATCTGGAATAAGGATACATCAAAATGTAATTTTTGTGGACAGCCACACTAATCAAGATAATTAAGTTAATGTGCTAGAAATGTGTTTCATCAATGTGGCTTATAGGTAGTCCTCAACTTACAACTGGTTTAGTGACTGAAGTTACAATGGCACTGAAAAAAACGCTGTATGACCGTTTTTCAGTTACAACCTTTGCAGCATCCCCATGTTCACATGATCAAAATTCAGAGGCTTAGCAACGGGCTCACATTTACGACGGTGGCAGTGTCCCGGGGTCACGTGATCACCTCTTGCGACCTTCTGACCAGCAAAGCCAATGGGGAAGCCAGATTCACTTAACAACCGTGTTACTAACTTAACATCTGCAGTGATTCATTTATCCACTGTGGCAAGGAGGTCATAAAATGGGGGGAAATTCACTTAACAAGCTGCCTCACTGAGGGACAGAAATTTGGGGCTCAATTGTGGCCGTGGTTCGAGGATTACCTGTATTTAAATAAATCAACTGGCATCCAATTCAAGTTTTCAATTTCATCTCGCAGAATCATTCTGATCCATCTCATTTATTGGTAGTCTCTCCACCTCCTACCATTCATTTAGTGACCGATCAAAGTTGCAGTGGAGCTGAAATGAGTAATTTATGACTGATCCTTGCACTTACGACCACCATAACATCCCCACGGTCACGGGATCAAAATTTGAGCATTTAGCACCTGGCATGTAATAATAATAATAATAATAATAATAATAATAATAATAATAATAATAATAATAATAATAATAATAATAATAATAATAATAATAATAATATAACAACAACAACAATAACAACAACAATAAAGTTGGAAGGGACCTTGGAGGTCATCTAGTTCAGCCCACTGCTGAGGCAGGAAACCCTAGGTATTCACAATGGATGCAGTGTCGTGTCGTCAAGGGATTGCCATTTGTGACCTTCCCAGCTGGCTTCCACCAAACTCAATTCGGGAAGTTGGATTAACTTAATGACCACATAATTCACTTAATAACTGCTGAGATTTGCTAGTTACTACTACGACCGTGTAGGAAGCTCCGAAGTGCAAGGAAGAGCAACTAAGATGATTAAAGGCCTGAAGAAAAAAACATGAAGAACAGTTGAAGGAATTGGGTATGGCCAGTCTAGAGAAAAGAAGGACTTGTGGGTGAGGACATGATAGCAGTCTTTCAGTATCTGAAGGGGCTGCCACAAAGAGGAGGGGGTCAACTTATTTTCCAAAGGACCAGAGAGTAGGACAAGAAACAACGGTTGGAAACTGATCAAAGAGAGAAGTAACCTGGAATTAAGGAGAAACTTCCTGACAGTGAGGACGATCAACCAGTGGAACAGCTTGCCACCAGAAATCGTGGGTGCTTCATAACTGGAGGTTTTTCAGAAGAGATTGTCTGAAATGATATAGTCCTAAAGATGCTTTTTCACGAGGCAACTGGACTTTCTTGTTTTTCTTTGAAGACGTTTCACTTCTCATCCAAGAAGCTTCTTCAGCTCTGACTGGATGGTGGGGAATGGAAGGATTTGTACTGTTCAAGGCAGCTGGTCAAATGCCTTCTTTTAGAGAGTCCTTGAGACTACCTGGAGGTTTATCTGTGTCCTCAGGGTCACCTGAGTGGTGCAAATGGGTGTGGAGCCTTCTTGGAACTGCTGAAAGGACCGTGTTGCAGACTGGAGATAGATGAGGTATCCCTCCCCTTTTGTTGAGAGAGGGATGTTCAGTTTGGACACAGATGGCCTCTTTGACCCCTCTTTCAAACCAGCGGTCCTCTCTGTCCAAACGGTGGACTTTGCGGACTTGGAAAGTGTGGCCTTTTAAATGCAGATGGACTGCTGAATCTTGTCCTGGTGGGTTTGTTCTCCTGTGTTGTGCCATGTGTTTGTAAAGTGGTTGTTTTGCTTCACCGATGTACAGACCTGCACACGGCTCACTGCATCGTACTGCATCTACCACGTTGCTCAGTTTGTGTCTGCGTGTTTTATCCTTGGGGTGGACAAGCTTCTGCCTTAGTGTATTCTTGGCTTTGAAGTGTGCACGTAGGTTGTGTTGGCTGAAGATCCTCCTCAGCTTTTCCAATATTCCTGCAAAGTATGGAATGACTACGTTGCTTCATTTATTGTTTTCTTCTTTGACTGTTATGAGGTTTTTTTGGGGGGGGGGTTGATGAAGGCCCACTTGGGATAGCCACACCTTCTGAGGGCTTCCTTGATGTGTTTTAGTTCTTTTTCTTTCCCATCTTTGCTGGGAGGCAGGTCTTCAGCATGGTGGTGTAGGCTTCTGATAAGTCCCATTTTGTGTTCCAATGGTATAGGGCAGGGCTCTTCAAACTTGGCCCTTTTATGACTTGTGGACTTCCAACTCCCAGAATTCCTCAGCCAGCGTGCCTGGCTGAGGAATTCTGGGAGTTGAAGTCCACAAATCATAAAAGGGCCAAGTTTGAAGACCCCTGGTATAGGGTCTCCTGGAAGGTCCCTTCCAGCTCTGTTCTATGGTGAAAGGATTGGCTGGTGACAAAAGGATGCCCAGTTGGGGGCTCCTTTGTGTCCCTGTGAAGTTGCCCACCGAAGTAGTATGCATTTACCCTGTTTTCCTGAAAGTAAGGCCCACCCTGAAAATAAGCCCTAGCTTGATTTTGGGGGGGAGCTAATATAAGCCCTACCCCCAAAATAAGCCCTAGTTTTGGGGTGAGGCACACAAAAACCAAGGTAGGCCGGAGGTGGGGATGTGGATCTGCCCCATGCACTCCTCACCCACTTACCTGGCAGCCAGGCCTCTCCTCACTGGCCCATTTCTTCTTCTGCAATGTCTTCTGCAGCCAGGCCTGCATTTCTGGAAAGGCCACTGCAGCCGAGAACTGAGCTATGGATCCATAGCTCGGTACTTGGCTGCAGAGGCCTTCCGGAAAGGTCTGACTGCAAAATGCAGGCCGGAATGCAGCTGCAGAATGAAGCCACTCCTTCGGCTGCAGAAGAAGTGGACCGGCTGTGCAGGGCTGTCTGTGCAGGAGGGGAGTAAAAAAAGACACATATATCCCCAAAATAAGACCTGGTGCCTCTTTTGGTTGCAAAAAAAAAAAAAAAGACCCGGTCTTATTTTGGGGGGGAAATGTTGTGGTTGCCTGCTTCTGAACCACTGGGACGGCAGGACCTGGAGCATGTGATGGGAGCTCACCCCATCCTGCGGTAGCAAAGGGTCTCAAACACGAGCCTGCTGATCATCAGCCCGGTGTCCTAACCAGGTGAGCCATCTCGCTCCTAGAGATATGCCTGACAAATTAACAACCATGGCAAAAACGTCATAAAATTGGGCAGGACTCACTTAACAACCATCCTGCTTAGCAACAGAAATTCTGATCCCAATTGTTGTAAGGTGAGGACCACCTTTCTATTTTATTTTATTTTATTTTATTTTATTTTTAAAAAAGATGTATAGGACCGCTCATCCTAAGCAAACCTGGGAGGCCCACAACAACAATAAAACCAATCAGCATAAAAAAGAAAATCATAAAACAAATTGAGCCACCTTTGGAAAATCGATCCAGTGGGAATCCGATTCTCCAATCCAACAGCTCTGAATCTGTTTCCATTCAGATTTCTGTATCTAAACAGATGCTGAAGTATTCCAATAATTCCCTAGACATCAGATTTTGATTGGATGTTTCTTTTCAATTTTTCAGTTTGACTTCAAACCGATTTGGAAATTCAAGTGAATCAGACTCTCTCGTCTGACCCTTTTTAAAACAGTGTTTTTCAGCCAGAATTCTGGGAATTGAAGTCCACACTTCTAAAAGTTGTCAAGGTAGAAAAACACAGCTTTAAATGCCCCACTGACTGTTGTCACTTTTTATAGCCTTCATTTAAAGGACACTCAGCACAAGACAATCAGCATAATCAGCTACTCCACCATCAAAACATTTTAACCCCACGTTGTTAAAGTTTAAAAGCACGCAAACAGGTACGTGCACAAATGTATACAGAGAGAAGAATCTTATATATTAACTTCTGGCTCAAATGCTCCTTAAATATGGAGCATTTCACCAAATAACAACCACTCGGCTGCTGAAAGCCCACCGATCTTTTTACCGGTTTGCAAATTTGTCCAAGTCGTACCTGATTTTCCAAGTATATTTTTAACGAAACAAGACAAAAATCTACAGTCGCCCCCAGACCATTTTGACACCATCCCGGCTAGGCCACAAAAAGCTGTGGAGAATTCTTTTTAATCTGTGTACTCTATTGATCAGCTGAGCTATCATTTATGACAGATTCAGCTCTTCCAATTTTAAAGACTGGGGGACTGAATTTAGGACTGTCTGTGTGCAAAATAGGAGTCTTATTTATTCATAAATAGCATTTATACAAGTAGTCCTCGACTTACAACAGTTTATTTAGTGATCTTTCAAAGTTACAGTGGCACTGAGAAAAGGACTTATGACCGTTTTTTTCACACTTATCACCGTTGCAGCATCCCCACGGTCATGTGATCAAAAGTCAAATGTTCAGCAACTGACACATATTTATGACTGTTGCAGTGTCCCAGGGCCATGTGATCCCCTTTTGCAACCTTCTTCTGACAAGCAAAGTTAATGAATGGGGAAGCCGGATTCATTTAACAACTGTGTTACCGACTTGACAACTGCAGTGATTTGCTTAACAACTGGCAAGAAAGGTCGCAAAATGGAGCAAAGCTCACCTAACAAATATTTCACTTAGCAACAGGCGTTTTGGGCTCAATTGTGGTCGTAAGTCGAGGACTACCTATCTATTTTAAAATAGAATAGAATAGAATAGAATAGAATAGAATAGAATAGAATAGAATAGAATAGAATAGAATAGAATAGAATAGGAGCTGAAAGGGACTTTGGAGGTCTTCTAGTCCAGCCCCCCACTCAAGCAGGAGAACCTATACCATTTCTGATAAGTGACTGTCTAGTTAAGTATAAAACATTAAAAACAATACGATGACACTGCAGCTCTTGTTTTGATAGCTTTCCAGAGCCCGACACACTCTAGAGTCAGCATCATAATATCATAGAGTTGGAAGGGACCATAGAGGTCATCTAGTCCAGTCTCCTATTTGAGGCAGGATCCACTGAAGAGCCTTTTGGATGTAGTGGTTAAGAAGCTGGGTTAAAAACTGGGACACTGTGAATTTTAAGGCCCCATAAGGCACGAAAGCTGGCTGGGTGACTTGAAGCCAGCCCTTCTCTTTCAACCCAACCTGACCGACAGTATTGTTGTGATGTGGAAAATAGGCTGTGGGAACATTATATATGCCACTTGGAAATGCGAAATATGTAAGGTCCTATGATAAATCTAATAATACATGTGAAAACTTTGGACAGCCTCCAACGAAAGGGGACATATTACGAACTGCGGAGTCCTTGGCGTTCTCTGAGCTTGGTTGTTTTTCTTGTAGACCTTTCATTACCAAACAAAGTAACATCATCAGCGTTACTAGGGAGTGGAGTTTGTTCTCTTTTTATATAAACAGAGAGCAAACCCCACGCCCTTCTAGCACTGATGATGTTACCTAGTTTGGGTATTGAAATGTCTGCAAGAAAACAAGCAAGACCAGAGAGCATCAAGGACCCCGCAGTTCAACCCTGAGCTACAAATATTATCTTCCACTGTACACATCATGAAACGTGGATTTGATTTGCTATGGCATTTGATTTGAAACTGGCATCAGGAAATTACCCCTAAAGTCATACCTGGAGATGTATACAGGTAGCCCTCGACGTATGATCATAATTGAGTCCCAAATGTCTGTTGTTAAGCAAGACAGTTGTGAATTTTGTCCCATTTTATGATCTGTCTTGCCACAATGGTTAAGTGAATCATTGCAGTTGTTAAGTTAGTGATATGATTGTTAAGTGAATCTGGCTTTCCAATTGACAGAATTTCACAAAAGGACGCTGCAACCATCATAAATACAAGCTTCTGAATCTTGATCACATGACCACAGGGATGCTGCAACGGTCATAAGTGTGAATAACGGTCATCAGTCACTTTTTTCCAATGCCGTTATAACTTCATATGAACTACCTGTTAATTGAATAAAATTTATAGAAGGAGAATTGGAAGCGCCCAAGGCAGATACTGTATGCCGGCATCAAGCTCACTTCGTCCCGTGCGCTCCCACAGGGAGGGCCTTCTCAGGATACCGCCGGTTAAGGAATGCCGGCGGGTTATTCCCAGGGGAAGAGCGTTCTCTGTGGGCGCGCCGGCCCTATGGAACCAACTCCCCATGGAACTTAGGACTGCCCCCGACCTTCGCTCATTCCGCAGGGACCTGAAAACTTGGCTCTTTGAGCTGTCTGGCCCAGGCTGAGGGGTTTTAATTTTTATTGGGTTTTAGTTTTAAATTTCAGGAACTTCATTTAATTAATTGTCTTAATCTGATTTTAATTTTTGTATGTTTGTTTTAATCCTCCCTGTACACCGCCCTGAGTCCTCCGGGAATAGGGCGGTATATAGATTTAATAAAATAAAATAAATAAATAAGCAATCCACCACACGGTTTCCTCAAGATCCTATGTTGATATCCCTGACTGACTGCTTTATTTTTGCATTGCTTTTCTTTGAAAAGCAATGGATGGCGGGTTTAGAAAACACGATGGAATGCAAAAAAGAAAACAGATGTATTAACAGCAAAGGACACCCCATCCCTTTTATACAATATTCATGCGGTAAGCTCATAGCTCCAGGCTGGGCTTCAGATGTTACTGTGTCTCCTAGAAACATTTTACGGATGAGGAGAAACTCTTTTGTGCCCAACTGAGAATAGTAAGAATTCAAAGGCAGCAGATAAGGGGAACACCATGGCACTTGGTGAAACTGTGGAACTTACCACAAGATAAAAGGACAGCTTGAAAGACAATAGAATAGAATAGAATAGAATAGAATAGAATAGAATAGAATAGAATAGAATAGAATAGAATAGAATAGAATAGAATAGAATGGAATGGAATGGAATGGAATGGAATGGAATGGAATGGAATGGAATGGAATGGAATGGAATGGAATGGAATGGAATGGAATAGAATAGAATAGAATAGAATAGAATAGAATAGAATAGAATAGAATAGAATAGAATAGAGCTGGAAGGGACCTTGGAGGTCTTCTAGTCCAGCCCCTTGCTCAAGCACGAGAACCTATAGTACCATCTCAGACAGGTGAATGTCTAGCCTCTTCTTAAAAACCTCCAGCGATGGAGTGCCCACGATTTCTGGTGGCAAGCTGTTCCACTGGTTGATTGTCCTCACTGTCAGGAAGTTTCTCCTTAATTCCAGGTTGCTTCTCTCTTTGATCAGTTCCCAACCATTGTTTCTCATCCTACCCTCTGGTGCTTTAGAGAATAATGTGACCCCCCTCTGCCTTGTGGCAGCCCCTCAGATACTGGAACACTGCTATCATGTCTCCCCTATTTCTTCTTTTCTTTAGACAAATTCATGGAAGAAATGATTATCAACAAGCAGTCGTCACAATACAAGTGTCCTTCACTTACTGACCATTCATTTACTGACCATTCAAAGTTGAAGAATTCTGAGAGTTGAAGTCCACGAGTCATAAAAGAGCCAAGGTTGCCTACCCCTGCCCTATACCATTTCAGACAAATGGATGTCCAATCTCTTCTTAAAAACTTCCAGCATTCACCGCTTCCGGAGGCAGGTTGTTCCACTGATTAATTGTTCTAACAGTCACAAAATTTCTCCTTAGTTCTAGGTTGCTTCTCTCCTGGTTAAATAAATCTGGACTACCTGTGCAATAATATTAGCCACTAAACAGTGGCTAATATTAACCCCAATGGTCCAAAACAAGCCATATTCACACCCCAAGGCTGCGAACTGGATTGGTTCATTTTAACCAAAGTTAAACCGGAAGGAACACACATTTTTCAGGCAGGGGTCTTCAAACTTGGCCCTTTGAAGACTTGTGGACTTCAACTCCCAGAATTCCTCAGCCAGGCACGCTTTGCAAGTTTGAAGACCCCTGCTTTAATGCAACAGCAGCTTCTGTTCTTTCCCGTGGAATTTGCTCTCTCAAGAGTCAGTTGATTGCAGTAACACAGATGTTGCAGGAAATAATTAAATAGAAGCAAATCAAAATTGGGTTGGGATGTGATGAGAAGTTGCAATTGGAAAAGGAGCCAGATCTAATCTTGTTCAATGCCCAAGACGGCACCAGAAGACAAACGGGATACGAGCCACAAGATTACTGAGGCTGATTCATAACTTAGATCAATGTTTCTCAACCCTGGCCTCTTGAAGGTGCGTGGACTTCAACTCCTACAATTCCGGGAGTTGGTCCACACACCTTCGAGCGGACCAGGTTGAGAAACACTGGCTTAGGCAAATAAAAAAATATATGATCTAAATCAAGAAGAGATCACTCAGAAACGACCATGGTGAAGAAAAAGAGAAGGAGAGATCTAACTGAAAGGTAAGAAGCCAACAGTCCTCCGGACCGCTCAAGAGACAACGCAAGACTTAAGAAAACTAAACAAATCCAAGACGATTCTACTTCTGTTTGCAAAAAAAATTGGAAACCACTTTCTCTTATTCATCAGATGGAATTATCAATTATTCAGGAAATAAATAGGCAGATTATCATCATCATCATCAATAATCGTCATATCACGCATCGATTGCAGTTGTCTCTGCCATCCACACCGTACGTTCACTTGCTTCTTGATTGGAAAGCTAAATCTGCTGTGCCAATGCGGGGTGGGGAGGTCATTGTTCCCCAAATTTCTAAATTCACCCTCCCTCCAACAAAGGAAAAAAGAGGGGCGGCCTCTTGCAAACAATGCTGCTGTTTCCTTCTATTTACCCCACCCACCCCCATTAACATGCTCCCCAGCCCTCCTTTAAAAAAAAAAAACAGGCCACGTGCTGCCTCCTGCCCTTCGCCCACCTACCCTTGGGGAGGGGCACCTAGATTTCTCCAGTCAGTAGTATTCTCTATTTCCCTCCCCCCCCCGGTTTCTATACCCCCCTCCTCCCCAAACCTTCGCCCTACTCCAAGTATCCGTCCTCTGGAGCTTTGTCTACTGAAGGCAGGGCTGGCTGGTGTGTGGGGGGGTGTTTGTTAGGGGGAGTGGGGAAGGAAGGCAGAAGTCTCCTTGGAAGCCTTACCGCCTTCTCCTAGCGGAAAAGAGGAAGAGCCCCCCCACCCACCCAAAAAAGAAGGACCCACCCTCTTTTTTCGGGTTTTTTTTGTGTGTGTGTTCTTTCTCTCTGTGTCCCTTTCGCCTGCGGTCCTCCCTCCCTCCCTCCCTCCCTCCATGGCTCCGTTCATTCATTCCTTCGCTCATTCGTTCTCTACATTCCTTTCTTCGTAAATGCTCCCATCTCTTCCCCCCCCCCCGCACATTTCCCTTCTTCCTTCCTCCTCTCCCCCTCCCTCTTCCTTCCCTCCCGCCTTCCTTCCTTCCTTCCTTCCTTCCTTCCTTCCTTCCTTCTCTCCCTCCCTGCCTTGCTTCCTTATCTTTTTCTTCTTTATCCTCCTTTCCTTCTTCTCCTTCCTCCTCCCTCCCTCCCTTTTTTCTTTCTTTCCTTCCTTCCTTCTCTCCCTCCCTCCGTCTTCCTCCCTCCCTGCCTCCTTATCTTTCTCTTCTTTTATCCTCCTTTCCTTCTTCTCCTTCCTTCCGGCTCCCTGTCTCCCTTCTTTTTTTCTTTCTTCCCTTCCTTCCTTCTCTCCCTCCCTCCCTCCCTGCCCTGCTTCCTTATCTTTCTCTTCTTTATCCCCCTTTCCTTCTTCTCCTTCCTTCCGTCTCCCTGTCTTCCTTCCTTCCTTTTTTTTCTTTCTTTCCTTCCTTCCTTCTCTCCCTCCCTCCCTGCCTGCCCTGCTTCCTAATCTTTCTCTTCTTCTTTGCCCTTCCTTCCTTCCTTCCTTCCTTCCTTCCTTCCTTCCTTCCTTCCTTCCTCCCTCCCTCCCTCCCTCCCTCCCTCCCTTCCAGCCTACCTCGATCTTGTCCACGCTCCGGGCGCAGCCCACCACTTTCAGCCCGTGCTGCACCAGCGCCCGAGCCACGGCCGCTCCGATGCCTACCGACGCGCCCGTCACCAACGCCACCCGGTTCTTCCAGCGCTCCATGATCCCCGAGCCGCGCTGCGCCGGCTGCCAGCGCCTGCCTGCCTGCCTGCCTGCCTGCAACCGCGACCGCTTCCTCCCTCCCTCCCTGCCCGAAGCGCTGGAGCCCGTCCGGCGAAGCTTCTCCCGGGAGGCGGAGGAGGGAGGAGAGGAGGAGGAGGAGGAGGAACCGACCGGCGCACTCGCCTCCTTCTCCAAGGGCAGCCTCGCCCTTCGGCTGGCGAGAGAAGCCGGCAGGAGGCGGGGAAGCGACGCGGGCCCCCTCGCTGGGCAGGGTGGAAAGTTCCCCTTGCCCCAGGGCTCTGTTCTGGGCCCAGTGCTCTTCAACATCTTCATCAACGATTTGGATGAGGGGATAGATGGGGAAGTCATCAAATTTGCAGACGACACCAAGCTGGCAGGGATAGCCAATACTCCAGAAGATAGGCTTAAGATACAGGAGGATCTGGACAGACTCGAACACTGGGCGCTATCTAACAAAATGAAATTCAATGGTGAAAAAAGTAAGGTTCTGCATTTAGGCAGGAAAAATCAAACGCACAGGTATAGTATAGGTCAGGGGTAGGCAACCTTGGCTCTTTTATGACTCATGGACTTCAACTCCCAGAATTCTTGAACCAGCATGGCTGGCTCAGGAATTCTGGGAGTTGAAGTCCATGAGTCATAAAAGAGCCAAAGTTGCCTACCCCTGGTATAGGTGGTACCTTGCTCGATAGTAGTAACTGTGAGAGGGATCTCGGAGTCCTAGTGGACAATCACTTCAATATGAGCCAGCCGTGTGCTGCAGCTGCCAAAAAAGCCAACACAGTGCTAGGCTGCATTAACAGAGGGATAGAATCAAGATCAAGTGAAGTACTAATACCACTTTACAATGCCTTGGTAAGGCCACACCTGGAATACTGCATCCAGTTTTGGTAAACCACGATGTAAAAAAGATGTCGAGACTCTAGAAAGAGTACAGAGAAGAGCAACCAAGATGATTAGGGGGCTGGAGGCTAAAACATATAGGGGACGGTTGCTGGAATTGGGTATGTGTAGTCTAATGAAGAGAAGGGTGAGGGGTGACATGATAGCAGTGTTCCAATATCTCAGGGGCTGCCCCAAAGAAGAGGGAGTCAAGCTATTCTCCAAAGCACCTGAAAGCAGGACAAGAAGCAATGGATGAAAACTAGTCAAGGAGAGAAGCAACCTAGAACTAAGGAGAAATTTGCCAGCGGGTGGGGCCTCCTCCGGCCGCCCCCGAGAGCATCGGAGGAGTCTACTGGCGGGAAGGGGCGAGCATCGGGACAGCCCTGCCTCCTAGCCGGGGCCCCGACTTGCCCGGCCAGCTGGCTTTCTGGTGCCTTTGCCTCCACTTGTAGCCTGGGAGTGAGCCAGGCTTAAGATATTTAGGGGCAGTGCTTTTTTTTTTTTGTAAAAGAAAAAGGTGCCGGGAACTCACACATGTCATACAACCTGCCTTGCCTACCCTACAAGGTTCCATCCAAAAAAGGTTGCCGGAACTCCGTTCTGAGCGTTCTATGACAAAAAAAAGCCTGGGACTGGAGGCTAAAACATATAAGGAACCGTGGCCGGAATAGTGACAGATTTTATTTTCCTGGGCTCCAAGATCACTGCAGATGGGGACTGCAGCCAAGAAATTAAAAGACGCTTGCTCCTCGGGAGGAAAGCCATGGCAAATCTAGACAGCACACTAAAAAGCAGAGACATCACACCCTGTCAACAAAAGTGCATATAGTCAAGGCTATGGTCTTCCCAGTTGCAATGTATGGCTGTGAAAGTTGGACCATAAGAAAGGCTGAGCGCCAAAGAACTGAGGCCTTTGAACTCTGGTGCTGGAGAAGACTCCTGCGAGTCCTTTGGACTGCAAGGCGATCAAACCGGTCAGTCCTAGAGGAGATCAACCCTGACTGCTCTTTAGAAAGGCAGATCTTGAAGCTAAAACTCAAATACTTTGGCCACCTAATGAGAAGGAAGGACTCACTGGAGAAGAGCCTAATGCTGGGAAAGGTTGAGGGCAAGAGAAGAAGGGGACGACAGAGAACGAGGTGGCTGGATGGAGTCACTGAAGCAGGAGCTGTGAGCCTAAATGGACTCCAGAAGATGGTTGAGGACAGGAAGGCCTGGAGGAACGTTGTCCATAGGGTCGCGATGGGTTGGACACGACTTCGCAGCTAACAACAACAAGTTTAATGAAGAGAAGGGGGAGGGGGGACATGATAGCATTCTTCCAGTATCTCAGGGGCTGCCCCAAAGAAGAGGGAGTCAAGCTATTCTCCAAAGTGTCTGAAGGTAGGACAAGAAGCAACGGATGGAAACTAACCGAGGAGAGAAGCAACCTAGAACTAAGGAGAAATTTCCTAATAGTTAGAACAATTGACCAGTGGAACAACCTGCCTCCAGAAGTTGTGAATGCTCCAGCACTTTTAAGAAGAGATTGGACAACCACTTGTCTGAAATGGTATACGGTTTCCTGCCTGAACTGGGGGTTGGACTAGAAGACCTCCAAGGTCCCTTCCAACTCTGTTATTCTGTATCCTGTATATATCCTTATGGTCTGGTTATAAAACGGTCTTTTCCTGTTATTTGGATCCAGCCGGGTGAGTGGATAGGGGTTCTCCGATCTTCCCAGCCTTGGCACCCCTGGCAGAGTCTCACAATAGAGGCAGAAAGGGTCAGCCCGGCCACGCCAAATGTCGTGCCAATCTAGATGTCTGCTGACTCAAAGGTGGTAGTGAAGCCTTCATCGTGAGAAGGTCCTCAAAGAAGGAACATGGACCTCCAAGCCATCCTCAGCCATAGAACTCTGCTGGTTAACTTAAGCCCAGTCCTTTCTGCACCTGGTCTACCCCGCTGGGCTGTTGTGAGGCAAAATGAGGTGCTGGATGAAATCGAAGCTGTGATTGTAAACCTCAAATCTAGTGAAATATGAATCGTTAAGATAATCACGGTCTTTTGAATAATAACTAGGGGGAGCTAGGGAAGTAATTGAGAAGAGGCAGTCTCTCTTCTGCTATTCCTGGCTATGAAGCATTTACAAAATGGTGGCTCACTGGACCATCTAAAATGCGGATGGGGCCTTGATCACATGACCACAGCCTCCATTTTGATTTTTTGGGACACCCTCTAAAAAAATCACCTTGAATCTTCAATTGTGGTGGTAATAATCTGTAGTCCTAGGAGAAAAGCCCCGAATCTAACTTTGTGACGCAAGGAGAGAAAACACACAAGGAGACACAACAAACCAGACTTTATCCAAGCACCTGCTGGGCATAACTTGGGGTGGGGGGGATTCATGTTCTCTATTGAAGGGTCTTCTTCGCTGCAAGTTTTCAATCTCTTTGTCCCTATTTAAGGCTGTGTCAGACCTGCCACCTATTTTTTGTGGCTTTCCCCTAACTTTTCTTCTTCAGTTGAACATCTGACTGCCAGCAATTTGATCCTGACAGGGCTCAAGGTCTACTCAGCCTTCCATCCTTCTGAGGTCTGTAAAATGAAGGCCCAGATTGTCCCTCAGGAAAAGGGCGGTATATAAATCGAAATAAATAAATAAATAAATAAATAAATAAATAAATAAATAAATAAATAAATAAATAAATAAATAATATGCTGACCCTGCAAACTGCTTAGAGAGGGCTGTAAAAAGCCCTGTGAAGCGGTATGTAAGTCTTAAGTCAGGGAATCTTCAAACTTGGCCCTTTTATGACTTGTGAACTTCAACTCCCAGAATTCCTCAGCCAGCATGCCTGGCTGAGGAATTCTGGGAGTGGAAGTCCACAAGTCACAAAAGGGCCAGGTTTGGAGACCCCTGGTCTAAGTGCTATTGCTATTGCTGTCTTTAAGAAAGCTTCTGAAGGATTGATGGGGCTGGTGCAAAGGCCCAGCTTGGGGTGCACCAAGTGTGCCTACACCAATTGGTGTGCACCAGTACTTCCGTTTTGAATTCATTTTTCCTGCCGTTTTATCACTTTTGTTGCGTGCGTGCCTTCCCCCACTATTTTTATCAAAAAAGAAAGCCTAGAAATGGCGCTGAGGAGAGCAACGAAGATAATAAAGGGTCTGGAAGCTAAATGGTATGATGAATGGCTAAAGGAACTAGGTATGAATAGCCTAATGAAGAGAAGGATTGGTGGGGGCAGGGGAATATGACAGCCATCTTCCAACTCTTGAAGGTCATCGTGATGAGGTTGACTTATTTGCCACAGCACCTGAGGGCAGGTTCAGAAGCAGTGGGTGGAAGCTCCTCAGAAGGAAATCCAACCTGGAACTAAGGAGAATTTTCCTGTCAGTGAGAAGAGTTAACCAGTGGAACTGCTTGCCTCCAGAAGTTGTGGGTGCTCCATCACTGGAGGTTTTCAAGAAAAGATTGGATCACCATCTGTCCAGGATGGTATCAGGACTCCTGTCTTGGGCAGGGGGTTGGACTAGAAGACCTCCAAGGTCCCTTCCATCCTATGATCCTATAGTGGGGTTTGCAGTACAGAGAGTACAAATAAACAAGTATTATTTCAGCCTAATGTAGAGTGCCAAGTGGAGGCAGCTCTCATGTGAAACCACAAACCAGTCTGGCTAATTTTGAAAACGATGGTTAAGATAACCATAAATGATAAGACTGCGCAAAGTGCCAACATGGGCCCTAGCAAATAATTTCCAATACAGGTATATAAATTCTCTCTTCTTCTCCCCCCCCCCCTTCCCTTCCTCCATTCAGCCTTCTTTTTTAAGAGCTGGCAGATTAAAAACCACAGAACATAAGAAGCTTAAGAAAATCCCATTTGAAACACGAATATAACACAGCATGGAGGCCGTGTTTGCACAACACCCTGAATGGTAAAACTAGCAAATTGTAAACATCTGAGCTGAATGTACCGCGTGAACTGTGCCAGCTTGCTTAGTTTATGGTTGACTGGATCACGGGAACTCAGGTTTATTGGAAAGTCCGTGGTTATGGACCAAGGCTTATGTTTTATGCAACAGGGCACACAGTATCAGTTTTAAAAAGCGATGTTAAAGCATCACCCCTTTTCCTTTGTGCTTTCTTTATGCAAGCCTCTATTGCAGTATTTTTCAGCCTCCGCTACTTTTAGACGCGTTGACTTCTATTCCCCGAATTCCTTAGCTGGCTGGGGATTTCTGGCAGTTGAAGTCCACACCTCTTATAGTTGCTGAGATTAAGAAATGCTGCTCTATTGGATCTAAGCATTTGGCGGTTCTCCTATAAACATACAATCTAAGCAGGGATGGGAGACCCATCAGGAAATAAAAAAAATTGAACAGGTGACCATGGCAGGACACTTTCTCTATCAGTGCCAAGAAAAGTGCATGATGGTACCTGCAGAGTCCCCTAGGAGTTCATTTTTATCATGATTACTGGATCCATAAGGCACAAACTCTGGGATGTAAACCAGGCTTTTTTAATTGATCCCTTTGAACCTTCACTTTCTCCCCCCCCCGCCCCTTTATTATGAAAGATGCGGCCTAACAAGCACATTGCTATAAACCATGTTCTCACTCTAGGTGATAAAATATTCTACCATTAAAAAAAATAAGTTTCAACTGCTAAAAATTACACCTAACTCCAGCAAACCATCGGCATCTTCCGATTTCACCAAGAACAGCAGAAACGAACACACTTTGTCTTTTCTTATTTTTTTTTACTATGCATCTTAATAAATATTCTTTATTTTTAAATTTTGCACATCGCGCTTCCAACATATTACATCCAGAACATCTTTTTTAAATTTTTTTTTTTGCAAATGGATGTCTACTTTGTAAAATCTTTATATTGAGCTCATTGTCATTTCTGTACAGAATTATAAGTACAACATTACTTTTTTTGCCACTAAGCTGCTTTTTTTTTTTGTTTTCCTGTTTGATAAGTGTCACAGTTAAGAGAAACATTGAATGAAAAGAGGTGGCTTTAACTTATGATGGTTTGGGGCTGGTCTCAAGTTTTAGTCAAAAACTAGAGACGCGGGGAACCAAATTAAAGGGATTAAATCCCACCAGCCTCCTGCGGAGAGGAGAGGAAGGAGAAAGAAAGAAAGAAAGAAAGAAAGAAAGAAAGAAAGAAAGAAAGAAAGAAAGAAAGAAAGAAAGAAAGAAAGAAAGAAAGAAAGAAAGAGAAAGAAAGAAAGAAAGAAGAAAAAGAAAACCACCGTCTTTTTTTTTCTTTTTTAAAAAAGGTACGATTTTGTTTAGTTGCTAGAGAGACTGTTTTCCGAAGAGAGAAAACGCACAGTAGTCATTTTTGACAGTTTGACTGAAAGACAGAGCTAATTTTATTCGTTTTAGTTTGCTCCGGCTGTTGTCAACCAACCGCTGCAGACGGGCCTCTTGTGATCGTTCAAGCGGCAGTATCTGTTGAACTTCTCCTTCAGATGCTGCCGGTACCGTTCTCTATTGCTGTAAAAGGACTTGTTGTTGGCCATGAAGGACTGGATCTCATCTTGGGAGATGAATATTTCTTCATCGGAAGTGCATTCGGACTCGTCCTGGAAAGCACAGGGGGAAGAGAGAGAGGAGAAATACAGGTCTGTCCCTGACTTGCAAACCATTCGTTTAGTGACTTGTTCGAAGCTTACAACGGCACTGAAAAGGGTTAAACTTGCATTTTTGACACAACCATGGCAGCGTCTTTATGGTCACCTGATCAAAGCCCAGTTTTAAGTTTTTTCGTGGTGGCTGTCTGCTGAATGCAATCATTGTTAAATGAACTCTTTTTAACCAGTAGGTTACTTGCAGGATAGCAAGAGCATGTAGACTTATAGACTGTTTCACTGTGCTTTACAGCCCTCTCTAAGCGGTTTTGCAGTCGGTGTATTCCCCCCCCCCCCACAACAACTGGGGTCATTTTACTTAGACTTATACACCACTTCATAGTGCTTTTATAGCACTCTCTAAGCGGTTTGCAGAGCCAGCATCTTGCCCCCCAACAATCTGGGTCCTCATTTAACCTACCTCGGAAGGATGGAAGGCTGAGTTAACCTTGACTCGGTGAGAATCAAACTGCTGGTAGTCGGCAGAGTTTGCCTGCAATAGCACTTAGGTTTATATACCACTTCACAGTGACTTTATAGCACTCTCTAAGCGGTTTACAGAATCGGCACATTGCCCCCAACAATCTGGGTCCTCATTTTACCGACCTCGGAAAGATGGAAGGCTGAGTCAACCTTGAGACCCCTCAGGATTGAACTGCTGGCAGTGGGCAGAGTTAGCCTGCAATACTGCATTCTAACCACTGTGCCACCCCCGGCTCTTAGCAGAAGTAAATTCTGCTTTCTGGCCAAATGAAAGATGCTGGAAATTGTGGTCACATGACAGCTGATCACATGATCGTGGTGGTGGTGGGAGGGGCACCATTGGAACTTTGAGCCTGGGTCCTAAGCTCTGGGATGGTCTGTTGTAATTTCAAAAAGTCGCTAAGCAAGCCGCAGTTATGTCCTTTTTGAGTGACAGTTATCTTTGGACTTAAATTGTTTGTGATGTATTGTGTCCAGGGACACAAACTGCGAGGGATGTAGGAGAAGAGCCGTGTGAGTTTACGATGTTAAAAAAAAAATTATCCAAAGCCTGGTAACGTCTTTTCTGATTAACCCGTTGTATTAAAAGCCAGAAGCTGCAGCTTACATTGTCAGAGGCCCTGAGCGGTTAGGCTGAGACCGATAGAGCATTTGAATTGGGTGGCTGAATGAATAAATAAATAAATGAATTAAAATGACAAACAAACAAATAAGTTGCAATAAATAAATGACAAAGATGATTACGGAACTGGAGACTAAAACATATGAAGAACAGTTGCAGGAATTGGGTATATGTCAAGTGTAGTGAAAAATGAGGACTAGGGATGATATGATGGCAGTGTCCCAGTATCTCAGGGATTGCCACAAAGAGGGAGTCAAGCTATTCTCCAAAGCACCTGAAGGCAGGACAAGAAGCAACGGATGGAAACTAGTCAAGGAGAGAAGCAACCTAGAACTAAGGAGAAACTTCCTGACCTCTAGAACAATTAATCAGTGGAACCACCTGCCTCCAGAAGCAGTGAATGCTCCAACACTTGAAGTTTTTAAGAAGAGACTGGACAGCCATTTGTCTGAAATGGTATAGGGTTTCCTGCCTGAGCAGGGGGTTGGACTAGATGACCTCCAAGGTCCCTTCCAACTCTGTTATTCTATGTTCTATATTCTATGAGTAAGTGAATGAATACATGAATAAGTGAATAAATAAGTATACTGCTCAAAAAAATAAAGGGAACACTTAAACAACACAATGTACTGTATTTAATAGTAGGATGTCTTAACTTGTGTTCCCTTATATTTTTTTGAGCAGTATAAATAAATGAGTGAATAAATGGGTAAGTAAATAATTGAATAAGTGAATCAATGAATAAGTAAATAAATAAATGGATGGATGGATAAGTGAATGAATAAATGACTGAACAGATAAGGAAATAAATGAATAACAAAATGGATAAGCGAATGACTGACTGACTGAATGAATAAGTGAATAAATAAAAGAATGAACCAATGGGTAAGTAAATGAATGAATACACGAATGAATGAATAAATAAATGTGTGAATTAATCTCTCACTTTGCCCTATCTTATCTGAGCTTATATCAATTAATTCTCCCAATCACTAGCTCCAACATTTCTTGAAAGACAAGAGACTTAACCACCTGGGTCCATATTAACCAACGCTGCCTTCCCACTCCCCTCGCCTAACAAAAGCAGACTACAAGGCCAACTCATCCGTGAAAGTCCCAAAGGTGCTTTTTCGAAAGGCAACTGAACTTTCTTTGTTTTTCCTTGAAGACGTTTCACTTCTCATCCAAGAAGTTTCTTTGGCTCTGACCAGATGGTGGGGAATGGGAGGATATATATACTCCTTGCAGACCACTGGTCAATTGCATCCTTTTAGAGAATACTTGAGGCCACCTGGAGGTTTGTCTTGTATCCTCAGGGTCACCCGAGTGGTGTAAATGGGTGTGGAGCCTTCTTGGAACTGTTGAAAGGATTGTGTTGTACACCGGAGATAAATGATGTTGTGTCTCTCCCCTTCTGTTGAGAGAAGGCTGTTCAATTTGGACATAGATGGCCTCTTTGACCCCTCTTTCAAACCAGCGGTTGTCTCTGTCCAGAGTGTGAACACAGATAAACTTCCAAGTGGCCTCAACAACTCTCTAAAATAGGGGTCTTCAAACTTAGCCCGTTTATGACTTGCGGACTTCAACTCCCAGAATTCCTCAGCCAGCATGCATGCTAGCTGAGGAATTCTGGGAGTTGAAGTTCGCAAGTCATAACAGGGCCACGTTTGAAGACCCCTGCTCTAAAAGAAGGCAAATGACCAGCTGTCTGCAAGGAGTATAAATCTTTCCCTTCTCCGCCACCCAGTCAGAGCTGAAGAAGCTTCTTGGATGAGAAGCGAAACATCGTCAAGGAAAAACGAAAGAAACCCCAGTGGCTTCTCGAAAAAGCACCTTTGGGACAGCCACGACCTGGATGACTGAGAATCTGCGTGGATGCTCCTCCTTGTAACTTACCAGGAGTTCCACCAAGCTCTTCGTGCCCTTCCCTGATTCGGGAGCAGGAGCCGCCTCTGAAGATTCCACACACAACAAGGCTGTTTTCCTGTGCTCCAGCCAAGGTACCGTAGGCGGCCCGGCTTTTTCTGTGCGACAACAGATATCGGCATGGGGGGTTTTGGTCTTCTCTCGGTGGAAGTCTGTGTGCGTGGCAGTCCCTGGACCCTCTCGGTTGCTTGTCTCCACCGTGCAGCTACTCAGCTTTTGGATCTGGAGAAGAGAATCAACACATCAGAGGAAGGGGGGAAAGTGCAGCCACCTGCCAAGTAGTCCCTGACTTAACAACAGTTCCGTTTAGTGCAAGGGTCTTCAAACTTGGCCCTTGTATGACTTGTATGACTTGTGGACAATTGCAGTCACATGACTGCGGGATGCTGCAAATGGGCCATGCAAGCGAGCTAACTGCCCAAAATGCAATCATGTGATCATTTTGTGTGTATGTGTGCGTGTCTTGTGTGCAGGTGCGCGCGTGTGTAATAACTTTGAAAATGGGTCCTGAGTAGCTTTTGGGGAGTTCGTTGTAACTTTGAATAGTTGCTAAACAACCGGTAGTAAGTCAAGAGGGGCCTACAATAGTGTCAAGTGTGAAGAATCAGGGCTACAGGTTAAATACCAGTTAAGCTGATTTATTGCTCCTGCCTGTACCTAAGAATCTAGTCAACTAACGATCAGCAGTCAATTGGCGCTAGAGAAGAGTTAACAGAATGAAAAGGGGCTGGATTTAAACCGCTTGTGGGAACATAAGAATTTTAGGCTGACTCCTGCCTTGACTCCATCTCCAGGCTCTGCCTCTCCGAATAACAAGAGTTGGAAGGGACCTTGGAGGTCTTCTAGTCCAACCCCCTGCTCAAGCAGGAAACCCTATACCATTTCAGACAAATGGTTGTCCAGTCTCTTCTCAAAAATCCCCAGTGTTGGAGCACCTTCTGGAGGCAACTCGTTCGACTGATTAATTGTCCTAACTGCCAGGAAGTTTCTCCTTAATTCTAGGTCGATTCCCTCCTTGATTAGTTTCTATTCATTGCTTCTTCTTCTGCCTTCAGGTGCTTTGGAGAATAGACTGACACTGACACACACACACACACAAACACACAAACCTCTTCTCTGTGACAGCCCCTCAAATATTGGAACACTGCTATCAGGCCTTCTTTTCCCTAGACTAGAGTTACCTAATTCCTGAAACTGTTCCTCGTGTGTTTTTACTTCCAATCGCCTAATCATCTCTGCTGCTTTTCTCGGCACTCTTTCCAAAGACTCAATCTCTTTTTTATAATATGGTGACCCAAACTGGATGCCGTATTCCAAGTGTGGCCTTACCAAGGCACTTTACAAAGTGGTATTAGTACTTCACGTGATCTTGATTCTGTCCCTCTGTTAATGCAGCCTAGCACTGTGTTGGCTTTTTTTGGCAGCTGCAGCACACGGCTGGCTCCTATTTAAGTGATGGTCTACTCCAGGGGTGTCAAACTCAATTTCATTGAGGGCCGCATCAGCATTGCGGTTGCCCTCAAGGGGCCGGGTGGGTGTGGCCTGCGTAGGCGTGGCCTACTGGGTGGGCATGGCTAGTGTGTGGCCTACTGGGTGGGCGTGGCCAGCTCTACATCGTTCTCATCAAGGGTGCCTATGGGGGCCTGGGCAGGAGTGGGACAGATCTGAGGGTCTCTGGCAAAAGGAGGGTCTCTGGGCCAGGGCCAAGGCAGTGGGGGCCGCTCCCTGTTTCCAGGATGGCTTCGCGGGCCGCATGAAACCACTTCGCGGGCCGGATCTGGCCCCCGGGCCTTGTGTTTGACATGTCTGGTCTACTAGGACAATCCTTGTCCTACAAACTGACCCCAATCAACTTCTCATCATTTATCAAATCCCCAGTTGACCCTTAGCCATTTAATGTCCCCTTTTTGACGTCCAAACGCTTATTGACCCCTTGGACATTCCTACTCAGCTTTTGGGGGTTGATACTGACCACTATGGGAAACTCTGGTTTAGACCACCCTCTCTCAGACCATTGTCCAAGAGAGCTAGGATAGCTCTGTGTTTGTGGGGCTGTGTTGAAATCCACTTGGCAGTTTTGCAAGTCTCCTTCCTGTTTGTTTGTTTGTTTTTTAATCTTACTCTCAAGAGCCTTAAGAATTTGTTTGCATTTCTCCAGGTACAGTTGGTTGGGCTGTCTTTGTTGTTCAGGAGATGGGGACAACAAGGACTGCTATATTTGGTTAGATCTCTTTCAGTGTCTCTAAAGTTTGTCTACCTGCCCCCATTTTCCAATTTGCTCAAGGGTGTTATTTGTCTATACTTAGATTTATTTATATGGTCGCACAATTCAAATGTGATTTTAGTTGGGAATGAAAAAGAATCATCAAATCAAATGGGGGGGGGGAAAAATAGCAACCAGATACATACCATTCAAACCAACAGACAGTAATCAGAACTCAAAATCCTAATCAAATCAGAATAATCAATCAGAAATCAGAACTAATCAAATCAGAATCAATAAAAAATCAGAATTAACCAGAATTAAACAAATCAAATCAGAGCTAATCAAATCAGAATAATAGAAATCCCATCAGTCAGAAATCAGAAAAATCAATCAGAAATCAGAACTAATCAAATCAGAATAATCAATTAAAAATCAGAGCTAACCAGAATTAAACAAATCAAATCAGAACTAATCAAATCAGAATAATCAATCAGAAAACAGAACTAATCAAATCAGAATAATCAATCAGAAATCCTATCAGTCAGAAATCAGAATAATCAATCAGAAATCCTATCAGTCAGAAATCAGAATAATCAATCAGAAATCCTATCAGTCAGAAATCAGAACAATCAATCAGAAATCAGAACTAATCGATAAAAAAAATCACAATTAATCAATCAGAACGAAAATGTTCTGCAACTCATCAACTGGGTATTCACTTATCCTGATGCACGCATTGGGGGACATACAAGTCTTGTTTGCCTTTCTTGGGGGGCGGGGGACACTGTGTTTACAAAGGGAGGGGTCCACCCCTCCTGGGCCCCACCCAATGGCACAGTTTTGGGGAAAGGACCCAGAGTCTTCCCTCCCTCTTGGGGTGTATGAGATGCATGACCCCCCACCCCCCAATGAGGGTTTCCCATGGAACTGAATTCCCTTGGAGCTGCTTCTGGGCTCTGCCTCTTTAGGAAAGCTTTTAAAACTTGGCCCTTCCAGCTGGGGCAGGGCAATTAGCAAATCCCATAACTGTTTGATCATTTCATTTTTATATTCTCCAAGGCCTTATTACTACATGTATCCCTTCCCATTCCATTGGGGCTTTAGGAAACATTTTAAAACCCTCAGCTGAATAATAATAATAATAATAATAATAATAATAATAATAATAATAATAATAATAATAATAATAATAATAATAATAATAATAATAATAATAATAATAATAATAATTATTATTATTATTAGTAGTAGTAGTAGTTGGAAGGGACCTTGGAGGTCATCTAGTCCAACCCTCTGCTCAGGCAGGAAACCCTATACCATTTCAGACAAATGGCTGTCCAGTCTCTTCTTAAAAACTTCCAGTGTTGGAGCATTCACCACTTCTGGAGGCAGGTTGTTCCACTGGTTAGTTGTTCTAACTGTCAGGAAGTTTCTCCTTAGTTCTAGGTTGCTTCTCTCCTTGACTAGTTTCCACCCATTGCTTCTTGTCCTGCTCTCAGATGCTTTGGAGAATAGCTTGGCTCCCTCTTCTTTGGGGCAGCCCCTGACATATTGGAACACTGCTATCATGTCACCCCTCGTCCTTCTCTTCATTAAACTACACATACCCAATTCCAGCAACCGTTCCCTATATGTTTTAGCCTCCAGTCCCGCAATCATCTTTGTTGCTCTTCTCTGTACTCTTTCTAGAGTCTCGACATTTTTTTTACATCGTGGTGACCAAAACTGGATCCAGTCTCTTCTTAAAAACTTCCAAAACTTTGACACGGGGCGGCCCTCTAAAATGAATTGCACCGACCGATCGACCAATAAAATTTCAAAAGGGATGATGGTCCGAGGAAAGACAGGACATTTTGCGTCCAAACCGTTTGGCAGCCTTGTTGCTGCTACGTGCAAAGACATTTGGGCTGTGCTCAAAACTGCACCCACATCCTAAACCTCGGGGCTGCAACCCGTTCAGAACCGGGCCATGGAAGTGGTGGACAAGCGGGCACGCGGAGCTGCACTTGTGCGCAAATGTAGCTGTGAGCTCGCACTCACCTGCTGCTTGTGTGGAACCATCCCTTCTCCCCCACCCCCACCCCCACCCTGTCGTAAAAAGCCAGAAACGTTGAAGACCTCTGTCCGGTGGTGGGATTCAGCTGGCTTGTACCACTTCGGCAGAACCAGTAGCTAATTTTTTTGTTGCCCAGGCCCAGAACGGACTTCCGGAAGTGGCATCCACACAGAGAACCAACCCTCTGACAAGCAAATTCAACGGGGAAGCCAGATTCATTTAACAACCGGGTGACCAAAAACGGCAGGGATTCACTGAACACCGGTGGCAAGAAAGCTCGTAAAATGGGGCAAAACTCACCGAATAGCTATCTTGCTTAGCGACAGAAATTTTGGACTCAACTGTGGTCGTAAGTTGAAGATTATCCGTATATCCTGGGAGTTTGCTCCATGAGCAGCTCAGAGTACAGAAGTCAGATTCACTTAACAACCAGGTTACTAATTTGACATCTGCAGTCATTCATTTAACAACTGAGGCAAGGAAGGTCCCAAAATGAGGCAAAATTCCCTTGATAAATTTCTCGCTTAGCGACAGAAAACGGGCTCAACTGTGGCCATAAGTCGAGGAGTGCCTGTACGTGTACCTATGACAGTGTTTCTTAACCTCAGCAACCTGAAGTTGCGTGGACTTCAGTTCTGGCTGGGGAATTCTGGGGGTTGAACTCCACATATCTTCAACTTCCAAGACTTGAACACTGGGCGCTATCTAACAAAATGAAATTCAACGGTGAAAAAAATAAGGTCCTACATTTAGGCAAGAAAAACCAAATGTACAGGTATAGTATAGGGGGTACCTTGCTCAATAGTAGCAACTGTGAGAGGGATCTCGGAGTCCTAGTGGACTTAAATAGGAGCCAGCCGTGTGCTGCAGCTGCCAAAAAAGCCAACACAGTGCTAGGGTGCATTAATAGAGGGACAGAATCAAGATCACGTGAAGTGTTAATACCACTTGACAATGCTTTGGTAAGGCCATACTTGGAATACTGCGTCCAGTTTTGGTCACCACGATGTAAAAAAGATGTTGGAGGCTAAAACATATAAGGAATGGTTGCTGGAATTGGGTATGTCTAGTCTAATGAAGAGAAGGACGAGGGGGGACATGATAGCAGTCTTCCAGTATCTCAGGGGATGCCCCAAAGAAGAGGGAGTCAAGCTATTCTCCAAAGCCCCTGAAGGCAGGACAAGAAGCCATGAATGGAAACTAACCAAGGAGAGAAGCAACCTGGAACTAAGGAGAAACTTCCTGACAGTTAGAACAATTAAGCAGTGGAACAACCTGCCTCCAGAAGTGGTGAATGCTCCAACACTGGAAGTTTTTAAGAAGAGACTGGACAGCCATTTGTCTGAAATGGAATAGGGTTTCCTGCCTGAGCAGGGGGTTGGACTAGATGACCTCCAAGGTCCCAACTTTATGATGATGATTATAACTTGCCAAGACTGAGAAACGTTGTCTTGTTTGGTTTGGTTTTATTAAAAATTATTCCATTCATTTCCACTGAGACATTCCTTTCATCCATTTATCCACACCTCTAACCAACTGCCGCTTTATTCATAAACGCCGAATATTAATTTATGGCTAATCCAGTTCCTCATTAACCAGCTTCATTGTCTCCTTTAAAAAAAAAATCACACTAACAAAGTTGGACAGCTTTTCTCCAACAATGATGCTGAACTCCCAGCCGTGTCATCTGCTGCCCTCACGCTGGCTAAGGGGCCGTGGGAATGACATGTTTGGGGAAGAAAAGAGGTCAGGGGGAAGCTGGCCGACAAAAACCCTGACCCCCAAATGCCCCCGCTTACGTGCTCAGCTTCGCACTTCTTGTTTTTCTTTTTCTTCTTCTTGTTTTTGCCTTTCGTGGTAGAGTCTTCCGAATTTGCCCAGCATTCCACGCAACTGTCCCCATCCTCTTCTTTGTCTTCGCAACGGTGAATGCACGAATCGTCCCCTGCAAGAAAAGAGAGGCTGGAGTGGAGTGGGGAGGAGACACCCCCCCCAACACCCCACAGGAGCCTGCCTTCCATCCAAATCGTGCTCCGATGTATGTCGGAGAGCAACCTCTGCAGTGGGGATCAAACAGGGAATTAGCCTGGACTCATTATATAGATGCAAGAGGGCAAAGGTTTGACCTCCCCTGAATGGCCTTTGGGCCTTATCTAGTTGTCTACGGGAGATTCTCGGTTCTTCCAGGTCATGGTTGTCCCAAAGGTGCTTTTTCAGGAGGCAACTGGACTTTCTTGTCATGGCTAAGGCAGACTAGAACTCACAGTCTCCTAGTGATTGGCCCAAAGGCACCCAGCTGGCTTTCATGCTAAGGCAGGATTCGAATTCACCACCTCCTGGAGATTGGCCCAAAGCCACTCACCCGCCTTTCATGCTAAAGCGGGACTAGAAATTACTGTCTCCTTATGATTGGCCCAAAGTCACTGAACTGTCTTTCATGCTAAGCCAGACTACAACTCACTGTCTCCTGGTGACTGGCCCAAAGTCACCCAGTTGGCTTTCACGGCTAAGACAGGACTAGAATTCAGTCTCCTAGTGATTGGTCCAAGGTCACCCAGCTGGCTTTCATGACTAAGGCAGGACTAGAACTCAGTGTCTCTTGGTGACTGGCCCAAAGTCACCCAGCTGGCTTTCACGCTAAGGCAGGATTCGGATTCACCACCTCCGGGTGATTAGCCCAAAGTCACCCACCCACCTGTCATGTTAAGCGGGACTAAAACTCACTGTCTCCTTGTGATTGGCACTTTCAGGCTAAGCTAGACTAGAACTCAATTTTAGTGATTCCACTGAAACACACAATGTGCCAGACTAAATAGATCAAGAATGGGGAGTAAGGACTGATCAATTCACTAGATCAGGGGTAGGCCACCTTGGCTCTTTTATGACTTGTGGACTTCAACTCCCAGAATTCCTAAGCCAGCCATGCTGAGGGGAAAGGGAGAGGTTTCCATACTGAGCCATGCTGGCTCAGGAATTCTGGGAGTTGAAGTCCACGAGTCATAAAAGAGCCGAGGTTGCCTAGCTGTGAGGTAGTCCTTGACGTACGAATACAGCTGCGGCCAAGCTTTTAGCAAGACAGCTGTTAATGCACCATCCGCATCATGGCCACCTTTAGGGGTTAGCACTTCCTTAAAACTTTTTTCTTTTTCCGATGTGCCTTTAAGTCAGTCTTGACTTTTGGAAGAGGCTGCCAAAGAGGGGAAAAACCTGGAAGAAGGAGAAACCTCACAACCCCTTTAACGGTATTCCTACCATGTTCATCGTGGTTGCAAATTCCTTCGGTGCAAGCGATGTCCGAGCCCTCTCGTGAACCAGTTTCGCTGCCTTCCATGCTGGAAGAATAGCCACAATCGCTGCCATTACAGTGAGCAGATAAACCTGCAAGAGATGTAGGCACCATTCACACGAATGGCCAAAGACACAGGCCGGCCTTATTTATTTATTTATTTATATTTAAATTTATATACCGCCCTATTCCCGTAGGACTCAGGGCGGTTTACAGGGAAAATTAAAAGTTAAAATACATCATATACAATTAAAATGATTAAAACTAAGATTAAATTAATCCCTGAGCTTAACTAAAACCCCATTAATTAAAAATTAAAACCCCTCAGTCTGGGCCAGACAACTCAAAAAACCAAGTTTTCAAGTCCCTACGAAATGAGCGAAGGTCGGGGGCGGTCCTAAGCTCCGTGGGAAGCTGGTTCCAAAGGGCCGGCGCGCCCACAGAGAACGCCCTTCCCCTGGGGATAACCCGCCGGCATTCCTTAACCGGCGGTACCCTAAGAAGGCCCTCCCTGTGGGAGCGCACAGGACGATGGGAAGTTGATGCCGGCAGCAGGTGTTCCCTTAGATAATCCGGACCCAAGCCATTTAGAGCTATATAGGTCATTACCAGCACCTTGATGGGAACCCACTGATCTCTGTATCACAGAGTTCCCCAACATTTCCAGTTTTGTGGACCAGTCGGGGGGGGGGGACGGGGGACAGAGGGAATGGTTCCACACAAGCAGCCGGCAAGCGGGCGCGCGCAGTTCCATTTGCGTGAGCGGCGTATACATGCACCTGCTGCTCACTTAAACGGAGCATGCACGTTCGCCCGCTGCTCGTGCAAGACAAGATTTGCACGTCCGCACTCTCCAGCCATTTCTGCGGCCTGCTTGCAAACCCCTCATGGCCCACGAGTGGCCCACAGCTTGGGGACCCCCTGCTCTTAACATATACCATTTAAAATTTTATAATCATTAAAGTGGTAAGAAAATGTCACGAGGTGGCCCCGTTTTTGAAAGATCTATTTTGACCACCACTGTGTACGTGTGTGTGTGTGTGTGTGTGTGTGTGTGTGTGTGTGTGTGTGTATTGTATGGATGTATATTTATTTTGGTTTATTTATCTGCATCCTGCCTTTTATTAGTTGCTTCACATGGTGTGGTAGGATGGAGGGTTTGTTGTCACTGTGTGTTGGGGGGAGAGAGCACGGGGGGAGGCTCAGCTAATCTCAATGTACACATGTTGTACTTTGACAATAAAGGTTTATTATAATAAATAAATAAATAAACAAATAAATAAATAAACAAACAAACAAACAAACAGAGCCTTGGTGGAGGCAGTGGGCTAATGCCTCCTTAAGTAACACCAGCTGCCTGCAATTAGTGCAGGTTCGAGTCCCACCCAGGCTCAAGGTTGACTCAGCCTTCCATCCTTCCGAGGTAGGTAAAATGAGGACCCAGATTGTTGGGGGCAATTAAGCTGACTTTGTAATAATGCCGCTTGGGTTGTGTATGAAAGCCCTAATAAGCAGGCATATACATAGAATGAAGGCTACTGCTAAGCTTGTAAGCCGCCCTGAGTCTTCGGAGAAGGGTGGGATATAAATAGAATGAAAAAAAATTATTATTATTATTTTTAGAATTAACTCAAGGTGGCAAAGTCACCCGGCCATCTTTCATGACTAAGGTGGGACTAGAACTCACTCTCTTGTGGTGATTGGCCCCAAAATCACCCAACCAGCTTAGAACTCACAATTTCCTGATTGCCCCAAAGTTACCCAGCTGATTTTCATGGCAGGACTAGAACTTTTAAGTTTCCTGGTTTCTAGCCTGGTGCCATAACCACTAGACCAAACCGGTGTGCACGTGTGTGTGTGTGTGTGTGTGTGTGTGTGTGTGTGTAGAGAATGGTACGTCAAGTGTACAGGAGTACCCACTGGCAGAAAGGTCTGCTGGATTTGGTTTGAATCTATTGCATGTTCAGTTAAACACACAAGTAAAATACTCATGGCCCCAAAGTCTGTTATTGGCTTTAATTGAACAGAATCTGGAGGACCACAGGTTCCATAATCCTGCTTGATCATTAGCAGCGTGGCTAGATTATACCATCCCCCTAAGTTCGGAGATTTTGTTCTCCCGTGGCAGAGCCACAGGGAACAAAAAAGCTTTCCGTTTCTGATTCACTGCAGCTTGCGTCAGCCAAGCACAATGCTTGGACAATCCAAGTTTTTATCACCAAACAACAACAACAAAAGAAACACCTCACACCAAAATACCCAAGCTTAAGACTGTTCCATACAACCACAATCAACCTGAACCACAGCTGAGAATTTGGCCACAAAACTGAATTGCGGTGAACCGAAATTAAAAACAAAACCTCACCCTCCTGGCAGCTGTGAAATGGGAACAAAGCCACAAATGTTATTATTTTCTTTGCCTTTTATTTATTATTCTTGACGGCCAGAGGTACTTCTTTCTCGAGACACTTCAGATCAGGGGTCTTCAAACCTGGTCCTTTTATGACTGGTGGACTTCAACTCCCAGAATTCCTCAGCCAGGCACGCACGCCTGGCTGAGGAATTCTGGGAGTTGAAGTCCACCAGTCATAAAAGGGCCAAGTCTGAAGACCCTTGCTTAAGATATAAAAATGCACAAACATTCAATATAATGTTATGCAGGTGGTCCTCGCTTAATGACCAGTTGCTTCCCTTGTCAGTGTTGTTGGAAGTGGTCTTGGTGGTTCCTTGATTAGGCTGTTGTTTACCATTTGATTGCTTGTCTGAGTTGGCAGTTCCTGTGCATATAAACAGAATGCAACCCCCACTTCCTTCTAGCACTGATGACGTTACCTAGTTGGGTCCCGAAACGTCTGCAAGAAAACCGCCAAGCTCAGAAAGCACCGAGGATCCCACAATCCTTTCTGCTCCTCCTCCTGTCTGCAACCCCCACTCCCCTCTAGCACTGATGATGTTACCTAGTTGGGAAATGAGATGTCTGCAAGAAAGCAACAAAGTTCAGAGACCACCAAAGACCCCATAGTAAATGATATCCCAATCAAGGAATGAACAACTCAAACTTATCATTAAACAACAGCCTCTTCTAGGAAGCAGGAAGAACACACCCACCAACATTGATAGGACAAGCCATTTTATACATAAACAGTGCAAACCCCTCTCCCTTCCAGCATGGATGATGTTACCTAGTTGGGTCATGAAACGTTAGCACACACACACACACACACACACACACACACACACACACACACACACACAAAATAAGCTCAGAAGCACCAAGGACCCCACATAAACCAATCAATTTGGTTATTTAACCAGAACTTAACCCCTGCCCTCACCCCCCCCCCCAAGATGGCTTGACCTACCTTTCTTTATTTTAGGTGAACCCGGTAAAGCGCCAGCAGTGGGACAAGTGCAAGAAGCATTTGCGTTGGTCACAATGACCTCGACGCAGCTGCTCTGCTCTTCCGTGTTGCCGCAGGCTGTGCAGCCGTTTTCCAAGAAATTTTCCTTCAAAGAGAGAGGAAGGAATGTCAGCGCCACGCCCGGCTCGTGTGTGCAAGCAGGCAGCGACTTGCGGGCCAGGAGATCCAGCTGCTGCAAATGAGGGATCATGTCGCTTGAGGATGTTCCTTAGAGCAGGGGCCTTCAAACTTGGCCCTTTTATGACTTCTGGATTTCAACTCCCAGAATTCCTCAGCCAACTATGGCCCCTTCATGACTTGTGGACTTCAACTCCCAGAATTCCTCAGCCAGCGTGCCTGGCTGAGGAATTCTGGGAGCTGAAGTCCACAAGTCATAAAAGGGCCAGGTTTGAAGTCCCCTGCCTTAGAGCATCCTCGGGAAAACCGGGAAATGCTGGGACTGCGTGGAAGAGATGCCAACAGCTACCGGTGGTCCCCAACTTACGGGCTGTCCTTTAACGACCATCCAGAGAAACAACGGACCCGCCAAAATACTTGCAACCCATTTTCAAAGTTATGATGGCTGCGCACACATACCAGCAGTCACATGATTACACTTGGGGCACCTGGCAACTGGTTCTCTATGTTCCAAAGATGCTTTTCCAGGAGGCAACTGGACTTTCTTGTTTTTTTCCTTTGAAGACGTTTCGCTTCTCATCCGAGAAGCTTCTTCAGCTCCGAATGGATGGTGGGGAACAGAAGGATTTATACTCCTTGCAGACAGCTGGTCATTTGCATCCTTTTAGAGAGTCGTTGAGGCCACTTGGAGGTTTACCTGTGTCCTCAGAGTCACCTGAGTGGTGCAAATGGGTATGGGGCCTTCTTGGAACTGTTGAAAGGACTGTGTTGTAGACTGGAGATAGATTTTGTCGTATCCCTCCCCCTCTGTTGAGGGAGGGCTGTTCAATTTCGACATAGACGGCCTCTTTGTCCCCTCTTTCAAATCAGCGGTCCTCTCTATCCAGAATATGGACACAGATAAACCTCCAAATGGCCTCCAGGACTCTCTAAAAGAAGGCAAATGACCAGCTGTCTGCAAGGAATATAAATCCTTCCCTTCCCCACCATCCAGTCAGAGCCGAAGAAGGTTCTTGGATGAGAAACGAAACATTTTCAAAGGAAAAACAAGAAAGTCCAGTTGCCTCCTGAAAAAACATCTTTGGGGTAACGGAGTCACCTTTTCGTGATTTGCAACTTGTTGTCTAGCCTCCAGTGTTTGCAGATAATCCTTAACTTACAACAATTCTATTAGTGACCGTCTGAAGTTACAAGGGCACTGAAAAAAGTGACTTATGACCATTTTCCCACGCTTATGGCCACTGCAGCATCCCCGTGGTCACGTGATCAAAATTTGAATGCTTGGCAATGGACTCGTACTTATGACGCTTGCACTGCCTAGGGTGTGTGTGTGTGGGGGGGGAGATCATGTGATACCCCTTTTGTGACCTTCTGACGAACAAAGTCGATGTAGGGAGTGGGGGAGCCAGATTGACTTAACAACCTTGTTACTAAACGTAACAACAGCAGGGATTCACTTAAGAAATGCTGTAAAATGGAGCATCCCCGGCAACCGTCGTAAATACATGCCGGTTGCTAAGCACCCAAATTTTGATTGCATGACCACAGGGATGCTGCAACAGTCTTAAGTCGCTTTTTTTTCCAGTGAATGGTCGTAAGTCAAGGTCTACCTGCCTTTCCATCCTGGAGGCAGAGAATCAAGATCACGCAAAGTATTAGTACCGCTTTATCAAACCTTAGTGAGACCACACCTGGAATATCGCAGCCGATTTTGGCCACCTTATCACAAAAAAGAGTTTGGGAAAAATTCAGAGAAGAGCAACGAAGATGACCAAAGGCCTGGAAACTAAAACGTACGAAGAACGGCTACGGAACTTGGGTCTGGCTAGTCTAAAGAAAAGAAGAAATAGGGGAGACATGATAGCAGGGGCAGAGGAACTAGAGATCAAATTGCCAACATACGCTGGATCATGGAGAAAGCTAGAGAGTTCCAAAAAAACATCTATTTCTGCTTCATTGACTATGCTAAAGCATTTGACTGTGTGGATCACAACAAACTGTGGCAAGTTCTTAAAGAGATGGGAGTATCAGACCATCTTATTTGTCTCGAGAAACCTATATACGGGTCAAGAAGCAACAGTGAGAACTGGACACGGAACCACTGATTGGTTCAAAATTGGGAAAGGAGTCCGGCAAGGCTGTATACTGTCACCCTGCCTGTTTAACTTATATGCAGAGCACATCATGAGAAAGGCAGGGCTAGATGAATCAAAAGTTGGAATTAAGATTGCCGGGAGAAATATCAACAACCTAAGATATACAGATGATACCACTCTAATGGCAGAAAGTGAAGAGGAACTAAAGAGCCTCTTGTTGCAAGTGAAGAAGGAGATTGCAAAGGTTGGGTTGAAACTAAACATTAAGAAAACCAAGATCATGGCATTCGGCCCTCTCAATTCCTGGCAAATAGATGGGGAAGAAATGGAGGTAGTGACAGATTTTATTTTCCTGGGCTCCAAGATCACTGCAGATGGGGACTGCAGCCAAGAAATTAAAAGACGCTTGTTCCTGGGGAGGAAAGCCATGGCAAATCTAGACAGCACCCTAAAAAGCAGAGACATCACCCTGCCAACAAAAGCACGTATAGTCAAGGCTATGGTCTTCCCAGTTGCAAAGTATGGCAGTGAAAGTTGGACCATAAGAAAGGCTGAGCGCCAAAGAATTCAGGCCTTTGAACTCTGGTGCTGGAGAAGACTCCTGCGAGTCCCTTGGACTGCAAGGCGATCAAACCGGTCAGCCCTAGAGGAGATCAACCCTGACTGCTCTTTAGAAGGCCAGATCCTGAAGTTGAAACTCAAATACTTTGGCCACCTAATGAGAAGGAAGGACTCACTGGAGAAGAGCCTCATGCTGGGAAAGAAGGAGACGATAGAGAATGAAGTGGCTGGATGGAGTCAATGAAGCAGTAGGCGTGAGCCTAAATGGACTCCAGAAGATGACAGAGGACAGGAAGGCCTGGAGGAACATTGTCCATGGGGTCGCGATGGGTCAGACACCATTTCACAACTAACAACAACAACAAAAGCATCTGAGGGGCTGCCACAAGACAGAGAGGGCCAGGTTGTTCACCAAAGCACCAGAGGGCAGGATGAGAAACAATGGTTGGAAACTAATCAAAGAGGGAAGCAACCTGGAATTAAGGAGAAAGTTCTTGACAATGAGGACAATCAACCAGTGGAACAACTTGCCTTCAGAAATCATGGGCGCTCCATCATTGGAGATTTTCAAGAAGAGGCTAGACAGTCACCTGTCTGAGATGGTATAGGTTCTCCTGCTTGAACAGGGGGCTGGACTAGAAGACCTCCAAGGTCCCTTCCACCTCTATTCTATTCAATTCAGGAGAAAACAAGCTAAGGAAGTCCGTCTCTCCCAGATCTTCAAAACCAGGCAGGAGAGCCTGGACAGTTGCTTGTCTGAAATTATATAGGATCTCCTGCTTGAGCAGGGGGCTGGACTAGACGACCTCCAAGGTCCCTTCCAGCTCTCTTCTGATTCTGAATCCATCAGCACTCCTCACCTTCTCTTGGCTCCGCATGTCCTTCTCCTCCATCACTTGCAAAGGAGCAGGGATCTCGCAGACGCATTTATTTTTCCTCCGATTCTTCCGTTTCTGGCGCTTCTTCTCCTGCTTGAGTTCCCGCACCCTCTCCTCTTCGGAAAACTCTTCACACAGCTGCTCCAGCCGGCTGATGCCTTGCACCCGCTCCACGGCCATCTGCGGAGGAAGACAGCGATCAGCAGGGCACACACACACACACACACACACACACACACACACACACACACACGTATATATACTGCTCAAAAAATAAAGGGAACACTTAAACAACACAATGTACTGTATTTAATAGTAGGATGTCTTATCTTGTGTTCCCTTTATTTTTTTGAGCAGTGTGTGTGTGTGTGTGTGTGTGTGTGTGTGTGTGTGTGAAATATTTGTCAAGTCATTTGAATATGCCTTGCTAATTAACTCTTTCTTTCCTGTTTGGCCTAACTCAAGGCTATCCTCAGGATATAGTCACAACTTATGACAGCTCATTATTTGTGTAAATTATTCAAATTGCTAATAAAGAATTTAAGGGAGGCTGAAATGATCATTTCGAACTTCTTATGTTCTCATCAGTCAGTCATACCCTTTTTATCTGAGATTCGAATATATATATATAATATATAATCAGCCCAGGTTCGAATCTCAGATAAAAAGGGTATGACTGACTGATGAGAACATAAGAAGTTCGAAATAATCATTTCAGCCTCCCTTAAATTCTTTATTAGCAATTTGAATATTTTACATATATATATGTAGATCTTTGGTCATTTGGGTTTTTCCCCATGTAGAATTGGAGGTATCAGGGCAACGTTTCGACGAAATCTCACCCGTCATCCTCAGGCTGGTGGCTTCAGCTTCGTTCTTCTGAGAGAAGTGAATGATCATATATATACACATATACACACACATATACATACACATATATGTGTGTGTGTATATATATATATATATATATATATATATATATATATATATATATATATATATATATATATATATATATATATATATGATCAAAGTTCCAATTCCCCCCCCCCCAAAAAAAAATTCTCCATTAAGCCTTTTGCTCCTTCCCTAAAACCATTATCCCTACATCGGGACCCTGCATCCTACTTCTATTGCATCCAGTTTTGGTTACCATAATGTAAAAAAAAGATGTTGAGACTCTGAAAGAGTGAAAGACTTTAGAAAGAGTGCAGAGAAGAGCAACAAAGATGATTAGCGGTCTGGAGGCCAAAACATATAAGGAACGGTGGCTTGAATTGGGTATGTCTAGTAGTCTAACAAAGAGAAGGCTTGGGGGGGACATGATAGCAATCTTCCAACATCTCAGGGGCTGCCCCAAAGAAGAGGGAGTCAAGCTACTCTCCAAAGCACCAGAAGGCAGGACAAGAATCAACGGATGGAAACTAATCAAGGAGAGAAGCAACCTAGAACCAAGGAGAAATTTCCCGACAGTGAGAACAATTAACCAGTGGAACAGCTTGCCACCAGAAGTTGTAGGTGCTCCAAACCTGGAGGATATGAAGAAGAGATTGGGCAACCATTTGTTTGCACTGCTATAGTGCAGTGTTTCCAAAAAAAAACAAAAAAAACAAAAAACAAAAAACCAGGAAGAGTCTGGTGGCATCCTTTCTGATTAACACATTTTATTACAAGGCTGCAGCTCATGAAAGCTGATGCCTTTGAATAACAATTGTGAGGTTGGTGGAAAAAGTGCTACCACAGCCCTGATTTTTGAAACTATAATGTGGGGTCCTTGATGCTCTCTGAGCTTGGCTGATTTCTTGCAGGTGTTTCATTATCCATGTTCTGAACCAGCCAACTACCGGCCTTGTAATAAGGCAAACCCCTGTTCAAGCAGTAGAGACTGGAGAGCGTCTGAGGCTGCAAAGCGTCTGCCAAGTTTAATTCACAAGCAAAACAACAGAACAAGAAACCAAAAGCACAGGAACTTGAATCCTCAAGCGGAAGGGTTGCTTTCAGCAACCAGCCCCTCCCCAAACACTCCTTTTATTTAGAGTTCAGGGCGTGGTCTCCCTGTGCCTCCTCCCGAGGAGTCCCACAGCCTTTCTTTGTTTGTTCCTGCTCGACTGCCTCCTGCGTCGGGCGTCCTTGAACAGGGCCAGCTGTGGGTCATCATCCTCCGCACTATCGGGCTCACGCAGCTGAGAAGAGGGCCCCGGCTGAGGGCTCTGCGAAGCCTCCAAGCCATCATCAGCCGGTTCGTCTTCCACACCCTCCCCCTCATCTGAGTCATCCGATACATCGGAGCCGGCTGCCGAACCCACCGGCTGGCCCTGAGTCACAACAATCCAGTTAGGCCACATCATCATTACTAGTAGGAAGTGGGGTTTGGCTCTCTCCCTACTCCCTTCGAACACTGATGATGTTGCCTAGCTGGGTCATGAAACGTCTGCAAGAAAACGACCAAGCTCAGAGAGCACCAAGGGCTCCACAGTTCATCCCTGAGCCACAGATATTCTCTTCTATTCTCTTCCGGCGCGATCTAAAGACGTACCTGTTCGAACAAGCCGGCCTGGCCTGATGGGTGATGGGTTTTATTGTTTTTTTATGTATTTTAACTTAACTTATTGTTATAGTTTTTGGGCATCTTGTTTAATCTTTTTTAACTTTTGTATTCTTGTTTTTTAACATGTATTGCCCTGTTCACCGCCCTGAGTCCTTCGGGAGAAGGGCGGTATACAAATATAATAAAATAAAAAAAATAAAATAAATATTGATGACAAGATTCTTTAAGGGAGAAAGCAGGGATTTTTGCAGCCCAAAGGGCCCAATTTCTATGCCCAGGGATCACCAAGATAGGTCGTCAAGAAACTTCCTGTTCCCTTTCCCTCCAGGTAAAAGCAAAGAAACAGAGAGGCTACCTCAAAGCTTTTGCGTAAAGCGTCGACTCCCAGATAGAAAAGCATCTGCCACGTCTGTTCCTCGGCCCGTAGCTTCTGCCAGATGCGGTGCAGCCGTTCATAAAGGTGGATGCCCAAGCAGGTCAGAACCTCTTCTTGGGCAATGTCTATTGTCTTCGCATGTCTTTCTCGTCTCCTGGGGGAAAACAAAAAAAGGAACAGGGAAACGTGGCAAGGGGGTCCTAAGTCGGGCAAGTCTCCTTTTGTAACTCAAACCTAGTTTAGGAGTCCTCAGCACTGGCTTTTTGTAATCTGTACGTCCAGGTAGTCCTTGACTCAGGGCCGTTCATTTAATGACGGTTCGAACTTACGACGGCCTCAAAAAAAAACACTTACGTCTCCCATCCTCAAGGTTACGACTTATTGCCCTACTCCTGAAGTCACACGATTGCAATTCGGATGGCAACTGACTCATTTATGACTGTGTCGTGGTCCCCCCGATTGCGATTTGCCGCCTTCCCAGCCGCAAAAATCAATTGGGGAAGCTGGATTTGCTTAAGGACCATGTGGTTCACTGAAACGACCACAGGATTCGTTTGCTTGCTTGCTTATTTATTTCATTCATTTAATGTTTGGGATAAAAATAGTTAGAAAATCGGATCCGATCGTGTGATGGCTCGCTTGCATCACTTAGGGACCAAAATTCCACCGATCATCCGAGCTCCACCCTTTTTATGGATCTGTGCGGTGCTAAGCTATGGATATGAGGGATGGGCTGTGGATCGTGATCTTGGGCCTGCCAACCTGTCCCTCTCAATATCCCTTTCTGAATGCCACTGGAGAGAAGTGATTTCCAACGGGGCTGTTTAATTTCCGATGAAAATTCATTTCTAATTGGCGAGTTTGTATCCCTTTACAGCAGGGGTCTTCAAACTTGGCCCGTTTATGACTTGTGGACTTCAACTCCCAGAATTCCTCAGCCAGCCATGCTGGGAGTTGAAGTCCACGAGTCATGCTGGCTGAGGAATTCTGGGAGTTGAAGTCCACAAGTCATAAAAGGGCCAAGTTTGAAGACCCTTGCTTTAGAGCAGTGTTTCCCAACCTCGGCCGTTTCTGTCTTGGTGGACTTCAACTCCCAGAATTCCACTGACCGCATGGCCATTGCGAAGAATTCTGGCAGCTGAAGTCATAAATGTTAAAAACGGTCCTAAGCAGGGGTGGGATTCAGCCGGTTCGCACCACTTCGGCAGAACCGGTAGCTAATTTTTTTGTTGCCCAGGCCCAGAATAGACTTCCAGAAGTGGCATCCACACAGAGAACCGGTTGCTCACATATCTGAATCCCACCACTGGTCCTAAGTGATTTTTTCCCCCAGGGCTGTTGTAACTCCAAACGGTCACTAAACTATTGACTGTAAGTTGAGGACTGCCTGGGTACCACAAGGGAGAGACAGAACAAGCAACCGATCCATGGAGCAGTTGGTGCAAACAGCTTAAGTTACTTTTCAAAAGGAATCCATGCAACAACAACAAAATTCATTTACCCAACTCCTTCAAAACATCTCAAAAACCATGCTGGTAAAGGTGGGTTTTTTTGGTGGGTGGGAGGATTGAACCTTCTTTTTCACTTTTACATGGAAAAAACAGGACCGCAAACTTGCTTTAATAAAACATATTAGTGACACCCCTCTGTGGGTTTGCTTATTTAGGAAAGCACCTTTCTCCTTCTGTCCAGGCCACATTTGCAGAGGCACCACGGAGAACATCTTAACAAACTGCATCACTGTCTGGTTTGGTGGCAGCAGAGCCTCAGACAGAAGGTCCACACCAGGGGTAGGCAACCTCGGCTCTTTTATGACTCGTGGACTTCAACTCCTAGAATTCCCGAGCCAGCTTGGCTCAGCTTGGAAACCTCTCCCTTTCGCCTCAGCATGACTGGCTCAGGAATTCTGGGAGTTGAAGTCCACGAGTCATAAAAAGAGCCAAGGTTGCCTACCCCTGAACTAGGCTAAGTTTAGAGTTAATCACTGGCCAAGGTTATTCTCTGAGTGTCACTGCAGAGAGGCAATTAATGATATTTTCCCCTCTCTTATTTTATTTTCCGCACAACAGCAACCCTGTGAGGTGGGTTGGGCTTAGAAAGAGTGACTGGCCCAAAGTTACCCAGTCGGCTTTCATGGCTAAGGCCGGACTAGAACTCACAGTCTGCCACTTTCTATCCTGGTGCCTTAATCAGGGGTAGGCAACCTTGGCTCTTTTATGACTCGTGGACTTCAACTCCCAGAATTCCTGAGCCAGCCTGACTCAGCTTGGAAACCTCTCCCTTTCGCCTCAGCATGGCTGTCTCAGGAATTCTGGGAGTTGAAGTCCGTAAGTCATAAAAGAGCCAAGCTTGCCTACCCCTGGTCCATACAGTGTGTGGTAAGGACAGCCGAGAAGATCATAAGAAACTCGCTTCCTGGTATTCAGGATGCTGCTTATAAGCGCTTATATGTGCTTAGAGCTCGGAGCATTGTTAAGAGGCCCCACATACCCACTTCACAGACTCTTCCTGTTGAAATGGGTCACGGCAACACCATCAGAAGCATTTTGCAGTCAAAATAGCTTGCTGCCAAGTTGTAGGAAAGTTCACTGGTTGAGTCAGAGGTTGGAATGGGTTCACCCGAAAGCATTCTGCACCGTTTGGAAACCAGGATCAGAGACGGATTTATTGATTTATATCCTGCCTTTATTTTTTTATGACTAACTCAAGACGTCAAACATATACAACGCACCTTCCTCCTCCTACTTTTCCCACAACAACCCTGTGAGGTGGGCTGGATTGAGAGAGAAGAATTGACCCAAAGTCACCCAGCTGGCTTTCATGCCTAAGGCGGGACTAGAACTCCCTGTCTCCTGGTGATTGGCCCAAAGTCACCCAGCTGGCTTTCATGCCTAAGGCGGGACTAAAACTCTGTCTCCTGGTGATTGGCCCAAAGTCGCCCAGCCAGCTTTCATACCTACGGCAGGATTAGAACTCACTGTCTCCTGGTGATTGGCCTAAAGACACGCAGCTGGCTTTCATGCCTAAGGCAGGACTAGAACTCACTGTCTCCTGGTGATTGGCCTAAAGTCACTCAGCCGGCTTTCACGCCTTATGCAAAACTAGAACTCACCTTCTCCTGGCTATTGACACAAAGTCACCCAGCTGCTTTTCCTGGCTAAGAATGGATTGAGCTCACAGTCTTCTGCTTTCTAGCCTGGTGCCTTAACCACTAGACCAGGGGGTCTTCAAACCTGGCCCTTTTATGACTTGTGGGCTTCAACTCCCAGAATCCCTCAGCCAGGCATGCTGGCTGAGGAATTCTGGGAGTTGAAGTCCATAAGTCACAAAACGGCCAAATTTGAAGACCTCTGCGCTAGACTAAACTGCCTCTTTGAAACTGGACTACAGGCAGATTGAGAAAAGAGATTCCCCCAAAGAACCCCATATAAAACCACTGCTTGCAAAGGAAATCTTTGGCTTGCGTGGCGAACCCAAGTCCCAGCAGCACCGAGCAAAGCCACTCAGAAGGCCCCTTGAGTCGACGGGGGCCAGCAGCACGGCAGGCCGCGGGAGAGCTGCGACAGACCCGCTCTCGCAATGTATATCTTCGAGACAGAAATATACATTTTCTTTTGAGAAATAGAAGCAAAAGCGCTAGAAAGCCCAGTCTAGCCAATTACATACTCGTACCCTCCTGCGAACTCGGGTTCGGCTCGGCCGAGGAGGTGGGCGATGAAGTCGGTCTCGCAGCAGACATGAATGTGGTGCTCATGGGGGCAGCAGCGCAGGCCCTCGTAAAGGGTGGCACAATAACCTTTCTCTTTGCTGCAGTCCAGCTCGCCGATCAGGATGGTGTAAGCCCGCAAGACTTTGTTTTTGCAGTCGGTGCAAAACCTAGTTAAAAAAAAAAGGGAATTATAGTACCAGATGTCTTTTTTTAAAACCTAGTTCAGAAAAGGGAATTAGAGTATGTCTTTTTTTAAAACCTAGTTCAGAAAAGGGAATTAGAATAAGTCTTTTTTAAAACCTCGTTCAAAAAATGGAAGAGTATAGGAAAGCCATGGCAAATCTAGACAGCACACTAAAAAGCAGAGACATCACCCTGCCAACACAAGTGCGTATAGTCAAGGCTATGGTCTTCCCAGTTGCAATGTATGGCTGTGAAAGTTGGACCATAAGAAAGGCTGAGCGCCAAAGAATTGAAGCCTTTGAACTATGGTGCTGGAGAAGACTCCTGTGAGTCCCTTGGACTGCAAGCCGATGAAACCGGTCAGTCCTACAGGAGATCAACCCTGACTGCTCTTTAGAAGGCCAGATCCTGAAGCTGAAACTCAAATACTTTGGCCACCTAATGAGAAGGAAGGAATCACTGGAGAAGAGCCTAATGCTGGAAAAGGTTGAGGGCAAGATTAGAAGGCGATGACAGAGAATGAGGTGGCTGGATGGAGTCACTGAAGCAGTAGGCGTGAGCTTAAACGGATTCCAGAAGATGGTAGAGGACAGGAAGGCCTGGAGGAACATTGTCCTTAGGGTCGCGATGGGTGGGACACGACTTCGCAACTAACAACAACAAGGCAACCTTGGCTCGATTATGACTTGTGGACTTCAACTCCCAGAATTCCTGAGCCAGCCATGCTGAGGAGAAATGGAGAAGTTTCCATGCTGAGCCATGGTGGCTCAGGAATTCTGGGAGTTGAAGTCCACTAGTCATAATCGAGCCAAGGTTACTTACCCTATTTAGGGAATGATAAACCATGCTGACAATTAATCTAAGAATTAATGCTTAGAATTTTGTAATGACTGACAATTACCTCTCACGATGATACGATTTCATACAGCTCTGTTCTCACTTATTGTTTTTTAGTATATCAGATTTTCCTTTTTTCGTTTCATAGGATCATGCGCGTTTATTTTAGATAAGGATAAACCATGGTGACAATCAATATAAGCATCAGTGCTTAAGAGTTTTGTAATGAATGACAATTATTTTTCAAGGTAAAAGAGAGAATTAGGGCTTAATATTGTTTTCGCACTGTTTTTTTTAGCATTTTCCTTTTCCCCCTTTTTATAATATGTGCCTTTATTTCAGATCAGGATAATGTGCTGACATCAATATCAATATTTATTTATTTTTATTTAATTTAATTTATATACCGCCCTTCTCCCGAAGGACTCAGGGCCGTGTACAGGGCAATAAATACCAAAAGTACAAAATACAAAAATTAAAAACAAATTAAACAATTGTGCCCGAATACAATTAATTAATTAAAAACAGTAATTAAAACCCCAAACCCATCAGACCAGGCCGGCTTGTTCAAATAAATAAGTTTTTAGATCACGTCGGAAGGAGCGAAGGTCGGGAGCCATCCGGAGCTCAACCGGTAAACGGTTCGAAAGGTCTGGCGCGCCCACAGAGAACGCCCTCCCCCTGGGGGCCACCAGTCGGCATTCTTTGATTGGAGGCACCCTGAGGAGGCCCTGTCTGTGGGAGCGCACTGGGCGGAGGGAAGTTGACGCCGGCCGCAGGTGCTCCCTTAGGTACTCCGGACCCATGCCATGTAGGGCTTTATAGGTCATCACCAGCACCTTGAATCTCACCCGGAGGGCAACTGGAAGCCAATGCAGCTCACGGAGTAGAGGTGTAACATGGGAGTATCGGGAGACCCCCAACACAACTTGCGTGGCTGCATTCTGCACCAGTTGAAGCCTCCGAGTGGTCCTCAAGGGCAGCCCCACGTAGAGAGCATTGCAGTAGTCTAACCGAGAGGTCACGAGCGCATGAGTGACTGTACGCAAGGCATCCCGGTCCAGATCGGGCCGCAACTGGCGCACCAGGCGAACCTGGGCGAAGGCCCCCCTAGTCACAGTTACTATATGATCTTCTAAGGAAAGCTAATATTAATGCTTAAAGTTTTGTAATGATGGATAATTACTTCTCAAGATGATTTAATGAATTTAGTACTAAGTATTCATTGAATTACAGTATGTAATCTATGAAATAGTGAATTTTAAGTTCTGACCACATTCTTTATTTACTCATATTTCATTTTCCATCCACTATGGTTTTTCCCTTTTTCTTTTTTTTATTTACTTATTTATTTTATTCTTTAAATCAGGAGTCTTCAAACTTGGCCCTTTTATGACTTGTGGACTTCAATTCCCAGAATTCCTCAGTCAGGCTGGCTGAGGAATTCTGGGAATTGAAGTCCACAAGTCATAAAAGGGCCAAGTTTGAAGACCCCTGCTTTAAATGTTTAAAAGGAGGCTGGGAAAGTGTTCAAGAAGAGAGAGAAACATACACACTGTATACTTTTTCTGGCTTTAACACACACACACACACACACACACACACACACACACACACACACAGAAGCACTCAAACAGACTCTAATCGCCTTTCTTGTGGTATCCAATCTAAAATGGCAAATCAAGTACAGGTAGTCCTCGACTTAGAACAATTCATTTAGTGGCTGTTCAAAGTGACGACGGCAATGAAAAAAGTGACTTTTGACTGTTTTTCACACTTACGACCATTGCAGCATCCACGCGATCAAAATTCAGAGGCTTGGCAACTGGCATGTACTTATGACGGCTGCAGTGTCCCAGGGGTCACGTGACCCCCTGTTGCCGCCTTCTGACGAGCAAAGTCAAAGGGGAAGCCAGATTCACTTTAACAACTTAACAAGCGCAGTGATACATTTAACGGTTGTTGTAAGAGAGGTCGTGAAATGGGGCAAAACTCACTCAACAACTGTCTCGCTTTGCAACAGAATGTTTTAGCTCAATGCTGGTCGTAAGTCGAGGACAACCCGTAAATGAGTTTGTAGGCTCCTGAGATGCTGATCAAAATAATCTAATAAAATAAAATAAAATAAAAACTGCCGAGTTGTTATTCAGATGCCGAGTCGTGTCTGACTTCACAATTCCGCAGACCACAACATGCCGGCCCTCCAGTGTCTCCCAGAGTTTGCCCAAATTCACATTCCTTGTGTCCATGGCACCATCTAACCACCTCATGCTCCCGGCGGTCAGTGGTGGGATTCAGCCGGTTCGCACCACTTTGGCAGAACTGGTAGCTAATTTTTTGTTTCCCAGGCCTAGAATGGATGTCTGGAAGCGGCATCCACACAGAGAACCGGTTGCTCGCATATTTAAATCCCACCGCTGTCTGCGGTCCCTTCTACTTTAGCCTTCCATCTTTCCCAAAATCAGAGTCTTCTCCGAGGAGTCGCCCTTTCCTTCCCATTTGGTGGCCAAAGTATTTGATCTTCGGGCTCTGTCCTTCCAAAGGAAAAGCAGGGTTGATTACATTAAAAAGCTTCTATAAATAATAATGATGATGATAATAAAATAATAATAATAATAAAGTTGGAAGGGACCTTGGAGGTCATCTAGTCCAGCATCCTGTTTAGGCAGGAAACCCTGTATTATTTCAGACAAATGGCTGTCCAGTCTCTTCTTAAAAACTTCTGGAGGCAGGTGGTTCTGTCAGGCAATTTCTCCTTAGTTCTAGGTTGCTTCTCTCCTTGATTAGTTTCCATCCGTGGCTTCTTGTCCTGCCTTCAGGTGCTTTGGAGAATAGCTTGACTCCCTCTTCTTTGGGGCAGCCCCTGAGATACTGGAACGCTGCTATCATGTCCCCCCTCGTCCTTCTCATTAAACTAGGTAAAGGTAAAGGTTCCCCCGCACACGCGTGCTAGTCGTTTCCGACTCTAGGGGCCGGTGCTCACCTCCGTTTCAAAGCCGAAGAGCCAGCGCTTGTCCGAGGACGTCTCCATGGTCATGTGGCCGGCATGACTAGACGCCAAAGGTGCACGGAACGCTGTTACCTTCCCACCGTAGTGGTCCCTATTTTTCTACTTGCATTTTTTACGTGCTTTCGAACTGCTAGGTTGGCAGAAGCTGGGACGAGTAACAGGCGCTCACTCTGTTACGCGGCACTCGGGATTCGACCCGTCAGACTGCCGACCTTCTGATCGACAAGCTCAGCGTCCCAACCCACTGAGTCACCGCGTCCCTTCATTAAACTAGACATACCCAATTCCAGCAACCGTTCCTTATATGTTTTAGCCTCCAGTCCCCTGATCCTCTTTGTTGCTCTACTCTGCACTCTTTCTGGATTCAGTTCCTCTCAATCCGCCCCCAGACGCTCCTTTACTGACCAGGCGGCGTAAAATCCCGAGCAGGAAGAGAAGGAAAAAGCCCAGCCACTTACCTGTGCTTTCGGAGGTACGTTTCTAGTGTTTCTAATAGACAGTTAGAATCGATTAAGACTACTTCATCTCGACATTCCTGGGACATGAGTTCCCATATATCCATCCAGCAACCTCTGAAGAAGGAGCAAAAAAAAAAAAAAAAGAGAGAGAGAGAATGAATATTTATTTAGGGAATTTATATGGCCATCCACCTCTCTTGCATCTGGGTGGCATTCAATATTACAAAAAATACATAAAAATGTAAAACCTGTACAAGCTGGAGAAAAAGACCACAAAGACACACCCCCACATTCAGCACAGCGCCGCAACGGGCTGCAATCCCGTACTCAGTGGGGGGAGGGGGGAGCACCGAATATAAAGCCGTGTGAATTATATAGCCGTGGTTCTGCAGCATTCACATGTCACGGAAACCTAACAGTTTCCAATAGCTTGCAAGAGGTTGGTGTTGATCTATAGCCGCGGCGGCAAACCTACGGCACGCATGCCACAGGTGCCACGCAGAGCCCTCTCTGTGGGCACGCGTGCCATCGCCCCAGTCCTTGGGCCCTCAGCTAGGTTTTATAAAACCTTTTCGCTTTAGGCCTCCGCCATGTGCAAAAAAAAAAAAGAAAAGAAAAAAAAAGGTTCAATCAATCAATTTCAGCTTCTCGCGGGGAAAAAAAAAAAGATCTCACAAAGTTGGAATCGATTGATTGAACTTTCCAGTCCTACCCAGTCTACCGTTACCACTGCAGCCACGCCCACCCAATAGGCCACGCCCACCCGGCACCCGATGATACATAAGTGGGTTTTGGGTTGCAGTTTGGGTACTCAAATCTCTAAAAGGTTCGCCATCACTGATCTATAAGCAGCCCTTGACTTATGACTGGTGACTTAATCATTTGAAGTTACAGCATAACTGGAAAAGAGGATTTATGACTAGAATCCAGTTTCAATGATCACACACACACCCCTCCCGGTCACATGACCACATTTTGGACCCTCAATAACACGGACACATTTAAGGTTGTTTGACGTGTCCCACGGCCACAGGACTGTCTTTTACCATGATTTTCCTGAAAAACACCACTTCCTTCCTTTCAGGTTTTGGCAAAACCACCCAATAGCTAACGGTGTGTTTGCTGAAGAACTGCTGCCAATTTCTTGGTTGTTGATGTTTTGACAGTGTTGTTTTGTTTTTTTTAATCATTATAATTTTGGCCCTTCGAAAATTAGGAGCAGCATTTGTGTTCTGTTTTACCTGGTTTTGCACGAAATCTACACAACCAGGTGTTTAAGAAACAAACAAAACGGATAAAGGAGTCCCTGTACATTTTACTCCGCTAATAGTTGCCGACGAGCAGGAACGGTGATCAAGTCTGTTTCAAGGCCACTGGGCCAGCGCTTTCCGAAAACATTTCCTCGGTCATGTGGCCAGTATGATGTCATGGAATGCTGTTACATTCCCAATGAAGGGAATGTATTTCAGGTAGTCCTTGACTTACAACGGTTCGTGTAGTGACCGTCCGAAGTTACAACAGTACTGAAAAACCTGACTTACGACCGTTTTTCACGCTTATGACCTTTGCAGCATCCCCATTGGTCACGTGATCAAAATTCAGACGTTTGGCCACTGGCTCATATTTGATTAGGGTTCTAGTGTCCCGGGGTCACGTGATCCCCTTTTGCGACCTTCTGAAAAGCAAAGTCAGTGGGGGAAGCCCGATTCCCTTAATAGCTGTGCGACTAACTTAACAACTGCAGTGATTCACTTAACAACCGTGTCAAGAAAGACTGTAAAAAAAATGAGGCAAACTCATTTTAACCAATGTCTCACTTCGCGACAATTTTGACCTCAGCTGTGGTCGTAAGTCAAGGACTACCGAGATCTGCTCGTATTTGTGTGCTTTCGAACTGCTAGGTTGGGCAGGAGCTGAGGTGAGGAAGGGAGCTCACCCCTGCTGCGTAGTGCTCGGGTCTCGAACCTGGGCTGCCGGCTTTCCAGCCGACGAGCCCAGCGTCTTAACCCAATGAGCCACCGTGTCGCCCTATTTAAGAAGCAAACGATTCAATATTTATCCGGTATGGTTTACCTGCTGGCTCCCTGGAAAGGTCCACAGTGGAAAGTGATCCTACACTTGCTCTCCTTCCTGTCTTCTTCGCTAGATCTTTTATCTGCACCTAACTTCTCTCTGCTCGGGGTGCTACCGTTCCCTTCGCTAGGGTATACAGCATTAAAAGAAGAATTCAGATGTATTACCACTGGGTCAAATGGATGCATTTCTCTTGTGGATCCTCAGGCCTCCCCGGCCCTTCACGGACCCACGTTTAAAACCCTCACAAGGCAGAAAATTGATTATGCCACAAGGGTGGAACAACCAGGCCTCCATTTGCGGTTATTGTACTCTGCTCGACTCATCAACAAAGATAAAAGGACAAGGCCCCATAACGGCATCAAAGGAGCCACGCAGGCTTAGAACGGACAAGCAGAGCAATGAAAGGAAGAAGAAAAAAAAGCCACAGGCCTGGAACTTTGGTAACCGCCGAACAGCCCCATAAGCGTGAATTATAATGCTTAAAAAACGGGCCCCCTTGCCACCGAAAAAGAGTTAAAATTCAGTTTCCACTGAATTTCCAGAGACTGAAGGGAAAAGTTCAGAGCTTGCTGTATACAGGCAGTCTTCGACTTACGATGGTACATTTACCGTATTTTCCGGCGTATAAGACGACTTTTTAACCCATGAAAATCATCTCAAAAGTTGGGGGGGCGTCTTATACGCCCAGTCGTCTTATACGCCGGAAAATCAGCGAGCCCGGGAAGGCACGCCCTCCCCTCTCACTGTGGAGGAAGCAGGGCAGGCTGGCGTCTGGCGGGAGCCGGCAGGGCAGTCCTGCGCACGCTCCCCAGCTGTTAAGGAGCACTCCTTAGCAGCTGGGGAGCGCGCACGTGCGCAGGACTGCCCTGCCAGCTCCCACCCGACGCTCTTACCTCTTGAGGCAGCATCCCCGAGGACTCCTTAGGAGCCGGGGAGCGATGCTGCCTCAAGAGGGAAGAGCGTCGGGCAGGAGCCAGCAGGGCAGTCCTGAAAATCATCTCAAAAGTTGGGGGGTCATCTTATACGCCCAGTCACCGTTCAAAGTTACAGCGGCACTGAAAAAAAGTGACATGATCATTTTTCACACTTACGACCGTTAGAGCATCCCCATGGTCATGTGATCAGAATTCAGACGCTTGGCAAGTGGTTCATCTTTATGACGGCTCCAGGGTCCCCGGGGGTCACGTGATTCCCCCTTTGCAACTTTCTGACAAGCAATGGGGAAGCCAGATTCACTTAACAACCGTGTGACTAATTAAACAACTGCAGCAATTCACTTACCAACTGGGGCAAGAAAGGTCGTAAAACGGGGCAAAACAGCTGTCCCACTTAGCAACAGAAATGTTGGGCTCAGTTGTGATCGTAAGTCGAGGACTCCCTGTATACTCTGAAGCCACGGAGTTGATTTCTATTACAAAAATTGACTGTAATTTTTATTACCGTTCGTATGGGAAGTCTGAGATCCCCCAGAAAATGTTTTGTAGAGGGCGGGAAAAAAATTCCATTTTACATCCCTGATGCTGTCACGTCCAATTGCACACACACTCCAAAAATAAACACAATGCTTGCCCTGATACAACGTTTTTGGGGGTAAAAATATCACTAAAATGGGTTAAATTGCTTGTTTTCACTCGTGATGTTGGCTGGCTAGGGAAGATTTCCATTAAGACGGTGCCACCAAGGGGCAATTACTGGCGCCAACCTTCACCAAGGGTTTTTATACTCCTAATTTTTCATTGGTAGAGAAAGTCTGTTTTTAACTCTGCTTTTTTTAACATTACGGTTTGAGGCCAGCAGGCACAAAAGCACCATTATTTTGTCCATTTCTTCTTTTTTCCCTACGTCCAGCTGTTTACCAACTAAGCCACTTCCTGCCAAGGGGTGGCCCCAAGCTGTGCCCAAAAAACCCCCATCAGACTGGCACCCGTTTGGTGGGTGTGCTTTTTATTAACACTTACCCCAAGGGTTTCGGTTTGTGTGTGTCCAACGAATGCAATTGGCACCGCTTGTTCTTCTTACTTTTCGGAATTGCATCAATCATTTCATTTAATTTGGACCTTTGGGGAGGGGGGGGGATGGAAAAAAAAGCTTAAAAAAAACAACAACGGAGAAGCCCATTCAAGCATTGTTATTTCCCATCCAACGTGATTTTTGTACAAAGTCCCGCCACACTTGCCCTTTCCCAAGTTTTGACTCTACAGGTGGCCCTCAACTTACGACAGTTCATTTAGCGACCGTTCAAAGTTACAACCCAGTCCTGAGTGATATGGCAAGACGCTGGCCCTCAGTGATCTTACCCGTGCACGTAGAAAAGCGTGTAAAGCTTCTTGGCATCCCTCATGCAGCTGGGAGTGACGGAAAGAATGCCCTTTGAGCCGACCGTGAGGGGCTCGAGGGCGGGGTTGCCGGACTCCACCAACTGAGAGAAGAGGCGCTCCACGCTACGGCGGCAGCCAACGCAGGGGACAAGCTGAGAAAGGGCGCTCAGGACTTCGCGTGACGTCACCATCATGGCGATGCTCAAATCTTGCTGCTTGAGCATGCTATGCCTCTGGAGAAGGGAAAGAGGAAGCGGTTTAAAGCGGATCAGGGCAGTGCAGACCGTCGTAGGTCGGAAAGCATGTTTGTTTGTTTGCAACATTTATACAGCCACGCATCTTAAGAGAGTAACAGAGTTGGAAGGGACCTTGGAGGTCTTCTAGTCCAACCCCCTGCTCAGGCAGGAAACCCTATATACCAGACATGTCAAACACAAGGCCCGGGGGCCAGATCCGGCCCGCGAAGTGGTTTCATGTGGCCTGCGAAGCCATCCTGGAAACAGTGAGGGAACGGCCCCCACTGCCTTGGCCCTGGCCCAGAGACCCTCCTCCTGCCAGAGACCCTCAGATCTGTCCCACTCCTGCCCGGGCCCCCATAGGCACCCTTGATGCGAACGATGTAGAGCTGGCCACGCCCACCCAGTAGGTCATACCCACTCTAGCCACGCCCACCCAGTAGGCCACGCCCACCCAGGCCATACCCACCCGGCCCCGAGGGCAACCGCAATGCTGATGCGGCCCTCAATGAAATTGAGCTCGCACGAGGCCCAGAACACCTGTGATGCTCATATGAGGCCCCTGAATGCCCGTGATCCTTGAGTGGGCCTACAAAGCTCGCACAAGGCCCAGAACGCCTGTGACGCTCACGTGAGTGGGCCCACAAAGCTCGCCCGAGGCCCAGAACGCCTGTGACGCTCGCCCGAGGCCCCTGAATGCCCGTGACGCTCGCCTGAGTGGGGCTGTGAGCACACACGTGTGCATGCGCGCACACACACATACCCATCAGCCAGCCACTCACGCAGCCCGGTTGTGAATAGGCCAGAGACCAGCAGTGGGACACAGCCCATAGGTTGGGGATCCCTGCTCTAATCATCTTTGTGATTTTTTTTTTTAAAGCCCCAGCCCTCAGATCTTGCAACGTGAGATACTGCCGTACCTGAATGAACTGCTTCAACTGGGCTCCGTTGTGCTGATGTCCATCAAGGCTTAGCATGTTATCAGGAAATTCCATCACCATCTGCGTGAAAAGAACGTGGACAGTTGAGTTCTGGCGCCAGGTAGAAAAGCAGGACTGGAAGCCACAGGGACCATTTGTCCTGTTTCCGCCGCAGCCCTTTTGCCCCCCCGGGGGATGTTCATCATTACATAAAACCCACGGATGTGAGGGTAAGATTTTGGCAGGGTGCCCATGCTGCAGAAAGGACATGGCCATTTTAAGACCTGGTCTGCGAGTCACGTACAAGTAGACGTCGACTTACATCCGCTCATTTTGTGACCGTTCAAAATTGCAACAGCCCTGGAAAAAGTGAATTAGGACCGTTTCTCACACCGCCGACCGTTGCAGCATCCCCTGCTGCCACGATTAAAATTCAGACGCTTGCCATCTGGTTCATATTTATGACGGTGGCTGTGTCCCCAGGGGTCATGTGACCGCTTTAAGCAGCGTTCTGACAAGCAAAGTCAATGGGGAAGCCAGATTCAAGGAACAACCGTGTTACTACAATTGCAATGATTCGCTTAACCAACCGTGGCAAGGAAATTTGTGAAAATGGGGCAAAACACGCTTAAGCAATGTTTCCTCTTAGCGACATAAATGACGGGCTCCATTGTGGTCGTAACTGTAGTCACTCTTGTCACTTCCTTCGAGGCAATCTATCCAAAGTCACACATTTGAAGAGCCCTCCCTGCTGAAGTCACTAGATTCATATATATCAGTAGAGACAAGTAATGCGGACAGTCCTCGACTTACAACCATTTGTTTAGTGACTGTTTGCGTGAAACTTGCGTGAAGCAGCACAACTTCCAATTTTATGGTTGTGGCCACCGTTTTTCTGCTTTGGGGACCCCCTTTCCTTCCTCCTATTACATCTCCTCCTCCATTTAACAGGCCTGGGGCCTGGATTTTTTCAGCGACGTCTCCCCTGCTGTTTTATTCCGGCTACTCTTTGTACCTAGTTCATTTCAGATTTCTTCAGAATATATACAGGTAGTCCTCGACTTACAACAGTTCCTTTAGTGACCATTCAAAGTTACAACAGCTCTCAGAAAAAGTGGATTATGATCGTTTTTCACGTTGACGACCAATTGTAGCATCCCCCATGGTCACGTGATCAAAATTCAGATGCTTGACAAGTTGCTTCCTATTTTAGGACGGTCGCCGTATCCCGGGATTAGGTGATAAGCTTTTTATTTTTTTTTATTTTTTTATTTTAATTCCATTTATATCCCGCCCTTCTCCGAAGACTCAGGGCGGCTTACAAGCTTAGCAGTAGCCTTCATTCTATGTATATGCGGGCTTATTAGGGCTTTCAGGGCCCCCCCAAGCGGCATTTTTACAAAGTCAGCTTATTGCCCCCAACAATTCTGGGTCCTCATTTTACCGACCTCGGAAGGATGGAAGGCTGAGTCAACCTTGAGCCTGGGTGGGACTCGAACCTGCACTAATTGCAGGCAGCTGGTGTTACTTAAGGAGGCATTAGCCCACTGCTCCACCAAGGCTCTTTGTGACCTTCTGACAAGCAAAGTCAATGGGGAAAGCAGATTCACTTAACAACCGTGCTACTAACTTCACCATTGCAATGATTCACTTCACGATGGTGGCAAGCCCGTTTAACAAATGTTTCACTTAGCGACATAAATTTTTGGTTCCGTTGTGGTCGTAACTCGAAAGCTACCTGTACTGACAATTTATTCCCCGGTGCAATTCAAGGTGCTGGTCAACACCTTTAAAGGGCCAGGTTATCTGCAGGACTGCTGTTTCCTATAGGCATCTACTCATCCTACCAGGTCAGATATGGTCCCTTCCTCCTAAATATTGCCATCTGATGGGAGCTAAGAAGCCCATCTTTTCTGTGACAGCCCCAGCCTTATGGAAGGGGTCCCCAACCCCCGGTCCATGGACCAGTACCGGGCCGCGGCATGCCAGCAACCGGGCCGCACAAACAAGCAAAGCCCCATCCGTGGGATGCAGGCAGCACACAAAACCACGTCCCCTCTGGTCTGCGGAAAAACCTCTCTCCAAGTAACTGGTCCCTGGTGCCCAAAAGGTTGGGGACCTCTGCCTTATGGTGCATTCTACCCCTTGAAGTTGGGCAGTTAAAGTTAGGCTTTAACTGTCCCTAAGACTTTGAAGATCTCCCAAGTGTTGGGAAAAAAAATTAGCGGATGCCCCTTTAGCACAGATTGGTGCTAATGGGTGCCAAACTGTTTTTAACGTTTTACGTTTCAAACTGGCTTTTAATATGATTTTACACAGGTGCGTCGTCCTTATCTTACAACCGTTCGTTTCATGACTGTTCCAAACTACAACGGCACTGAAAAAGGTGGCTTATGACCTGTTCTCACACTGACTGGAGCAGCATCCCCACAGCCACACGGTCAAACTCGGGGTGCTTGGCTACCGGCGTGTGTTTACGAGGGGTTGTAACGCCCCAGGATCCTGGGTTTGTCATTTGAAAGCTTGCCATTTTTTACACTTCCGTTGCAGCCGTTCCCTCCCCACCCCCATTGGTCACGTGATCAAAATTCGGGCACTTGGCAACTGACATGTATTCATGATGGTTGCAGTGTCCCGGGATCATGCGATTTATTGACAAGCAAAGTCAACGGGGGAATGCCAGATTCGCTTCATGACTGCATGGTTCGCTTAATGACGGCACGATTCGCTGAACAGCCCTGGCGAAAAGGGTTGGAAATGTGAAACGACTTGCTCAGCAACCCACCTTTTCCATGCTTGGCAACGGAAACGTGGGGCTCAATTGTGGCCGTAAGTAGAGAACTGCCTGTATGTCTTTTAATTTGGATGGGGAGTTCATCCAGAGTTGTTGAAAAGTTCGACGGGTGGATAAATCTTTTAAATAAATAAATATTTAACGGCTAAGCAGCACACTGCTCACAAGGGCCTGGTCTCAACTAACCCTTGCCCCGCCCGCCCCCAGTTCCAAACCTTTGAAGTGGATTGCTCAACTTGTTCTCTGATGAGGTCAAGGGTCTTTAAGGAAGGATCTTGACTGCTTCTGACCGAATGCAAAGGAAAGACCTTTGATCTTCTAATCCAATGTTCCTCTGCCTCATATCATAAAGATGGGTGCCCTCTCTATGCAAGCATTCTCTGGGATGAGAAACAATGGTTGGAAACTGACCAAGGAGAGAAGCAACCTGGAATTAAGGAGGAACTTCCTGACAGCGAGGACAACCAGTGGAACAGCTTGCCACCAGAAATCGTGGGTGCTCCATCACTGGAGATTTTTAAGAAGAGACTGGACAGCCACTTGTCTGAGACGGTTCTCCTGCTCGAGCAGAGGGCTGGACTAGATCATCTCCAAGATCCCTTCCAGCTCTATTATTCTATTCTATTCTATTCTATTCTATTCTATTCTATTCTATTCTATTCTATTCTATTCTATTCTATTCTATTCTATTCTATTCTATTCTATTCTATTCTACTATTATTCTATTCTATTCTATCAGATAAAGGAGAATAATTGTACCTCGGGCAGTGATGCGACCGTCAAAATTGCAAGAACAGGTTGTAAAGCACCTTTTCCAAGTCTTTTGCAACTTTGAATAGTCCTTAAATGAATGGTCATAAACCGAAGACTACCTATAATCAAGATTAACTGTTTACGTCAGTACAGACCCCAGGCTTTTAGCTGATTTGGTTAAGGGTATTATATATATATAAGGGACGTGGTGGCTCAGTCGGTTAGGACGCTAAGCTTGTCGATCAGAAGGTCGGCAGTTTGGCGGGTCGAATCCCGAGTGCCGCGTAGCAGAGCGAGCGCCTGTTACTCGTCCCAGCTTCTGCCAACCTAGCAGTTCGAAAGCACATAAAAATGCAAGTAGAAAAATAGGGACCACTATGGTGGGAAGGTAACAGCGTTCCATGCGCCTTTGGCGTCTAGTCATGCCGGCCACATGACCACAGAGATGTCCTCGGACAAGTGCTGCTGACTGAGAATCGAATCGAATCTGGAAGGGACCTTGGAGGTCTTCTAGTCCAGCCCCCTGCTCAGGCAGGAGAACCTGTACCAGTGGTGGCAAACCTGTGGCACGCAGAGCCCTCTCTGTGGGCACGCGTGCCGTCACCCCAGTCCTAGGCCTTCAGCTGTGTTTTATAAAACCTTTTCACTTTAGGCCTCAACCGCCATGTGCAAAAAAAAAAAAGGTTCAATCAATCCATTTCAAGATCTCGCAAAGTTGGAATGGATTGATTGAACTTTTTAGTCCCACGCAGTCTGCTGTTACCACCACAGCCACGCCTACCCAATGGGCCACACCCACCCGGCACCCGACAATCCATAAGTGGGTTTTAGGTTGCAGTTTGGGCACTCGGTCTCTAAAAGGTTTGCCATCACTGACCTATACCATCTCAGACAGGTGAGTGTCTAACCTCTTCTTAAAAAACCTCCAGTGATGGGGCGCCCACGATTTCTGGGGGCAAGCTGTTCCACTGGTTGATTGTCCTCACTGTCAGGAAGTTTCTCCTTAATTCCAGGTTGCTTCTCTCCTTGATTAGTTTCCATCTGTTGTTTCTCGTCCTTCCCTCAGGTGCTTTGGTGAATAACGTGACCCCCCTCTTCTTTGTGGCAGCCCCTCAAATACCGGATTACTGCTATCATGTCTCCCATTTCTTCTTTTCTTTAGACTATTTTATTTATTTATTTATTTATTTAGATTTATATACCGCCCTTTCCCGAAGGACTCAGGGCGGTTTACAGGGTATTTAAAAGAAAATCAATACAAAAGTTAAAACAAATTAAAAAAGATTAAATGAAACCCTGAGAAAAAAATAAAAACCCAGTTAAAATTAAAAATTAAAAAATTTTCAGCCTGGGCCAGAGAGCTCAAAGAGCCAGGTCTTCAGGTCCCGGCGGAATGAACGGAGGTCGGGGGCAGTCCTGAGCTCCGCGGGCAGCTGGTTCCAAAGGGCAGGCGCACCCACTGAGAAGGCCCTACCCCTGGGTGTTACCCGCCAGCAATCTCTTACCGGTGGCACCCTGAGAAGACCCTGTGGGAGCGCACTGGACGAAGGGAGCTTGATGCTGGCAGCAGGTGTTCCCTCAAATATCCAAGACTAGCCAAACACAAGTCTTGCAGCTGTTCTTCATATCTTGTAGCCTCCAGGTCTTTGATCATCTTAGTTGCTCTTCCCTGAACTTTTCCCAAGGTCTCAACAGGTGTGGCCTTACTAGGGATTTATAAAGCGGTACTAATACTGAGCGTAGACTATAATACATCTGATCCGCAATCCTCAACCTACGACCACAACTGCTAAGCAGGTCATTTGTTAAATGACTTTTGCCCATTTTACAACCTTTCTTACCACGGTTGTTAAATGAATCGCTGCAGTTGTGAAGTTAGTAACACGGCTATTAAGTGAATCTGGCTTCCCCATCACAATGATCTCGGCCACTGCAACTGTCATAAATATGAAACAGTTGTCAAGCCTCTGAATTTTGATTACATGACCATGGGGATGCCACAAGGGTTGTAAGTGTCATAAGTCACTTTTTGCAGTGCTGCTGTAATTTCAAACCGTCGCTAAACGAATGGTTGTAAGTCGAGGACTACCTGTCGGGTGAAGTATCTACACACACAGTCATGCATCAGGAAATACCCAATTCAGAGACCCACACCACAAGACAGCAACAACACACACCCAAATCCCATCTCCGGCATTCAAAGAACCTGAAAAAAATTGGCCAGTCAGAAAAGTAAAAGACAATGCTGCACAGTGGTTAGAGCAGAGAGGGTGAACTTACAGCTTACCTACTTCTTAGGCAAAACTGCCCCTGAAAAATAAGTGGAAGTGAAAACTTCAAGCAAACTGCCTATTTTTTTAAAAAAAGAAAAAGAAAAAAAAAGGATAATTGACAAGAATTGTGTGGCCCATTGAGGGTAATTTCTTCTTTTAATGCAGGCCCCAACAGAAAAAATATCAAGCAAGGACTGATCACTCATTGTCGCAAAAAGGGATCACAGGACCCCGGGACATTGCGACCGTCATAAACATGAGTCAGGTGCCAAGCGTTTGAATTTTGATCACATGACCATGGGGATGCTGCAATGGTAAGTGTGAAAAACGGTCATGTCATTTTTCCCCAGTGACGTTGTAACTTTGAACTGTCTCTAAACAAACTGTTGTAAGTCAAGGACTATCCATATACCATCTTCAGGGCCTGGAGAATAATAATTATAATTAAGACTGGTTGGTACGTATGGACAATTAAGACCAGGGGTCTTCAAACTTGGCCCTTTTATGACTTGTGGACTTCAACTCCCAGAAGTCCACAAGTCATAAAAGGGCCAAGTTTGAAGACCCCCGATTAAGATCATCCAGGATCGTAGCTGATTTCTGTGGTTGTACGTAGTTATGTAGCCGGCCCTTACAGAGATTCATAGAATCTTAAGATCTGGAAAACTTCCCTTGAGGTCATCTAGCCCAACCCCCTGTACAGTGCAGGAAACCAAATTAAATCAACCCTGACGGGCAAGCTTGAGCACATCCAGCAAAGATAAGTCATCTGTTCTATTTACAAACCACACTCCTGTATCTTTTTAGAACTAATCCCAGGTCTGCTCTGAGATAATTGTCAGAAGTTATATTTAAATGTAATCTACCTACAGATCCAACAGTGACCTTAGATCCTTTTAATGCCTCGCGCTCTACCTTTCTGAAGTTATCAGTCCCGTTTCCAGAGCACCGTGGTGGTGCTCGGCTGAGGATTGGTAGGCAGTGTGAGCCTTGCACAACCAACTGTTCACACACAACTACGAGATGCTGTGCAGTCCGGCATAAGGATGCAGGCATCACCAAAACCCCGATTTTTTGCATTGAACAGCCTCAAATCTCGCACAATCAACTCTGATCCACAAGAACTGATGCAGGAAGTTTGAGCCATTTTTATGTGTGTTTTTTTTTAAAAGTTGGGAATGTATTCCTGGCACAATAGCATCCAAGAACAATGTGCTTCCATTCCCCATGCATTCAAAGACCAGGGTGACCTCCTTGTTAATACATGTAGTCCTCAAATTATGACGGCAATTGGGACCTGAATTCCCACTGCCGAGTGATGTAGTCATAAAGCGCGATGTCACGTGGACTACATGACAGGTAGTCCTCGAGTTACGACCACAACTGAGCCCAAAATTTAAGTTGCTAAGTGAAGCATCTGTTAAAGGGGTTTGCCCCATTTTACGACGTTCCTCGCCACCGCCGTGAAGTGAATCATTGCGATTGTGAACTTAGCAGCACGGTTGTTAAGTGAAATCTGGTTTCCCCATTGACTTTGCTGGTCAGAAGATCCCAAAAGCTGATCGTGTGACCCCGGGACACGGCGACCGTCAACTTGTCAAGCATCTGAATTTTGATCACGTGAAAAACGGTCATAAGCCACTTTTTCTCAGTGCTGTTGTAACTCTGAAATGGTCACTAAAGGAACTGTTGTAAGTTGAAGACTACCTGTTTATATTCTGAAGAAATCTGAAATGAACTAGGCACAAAGAGCAGCCGGAATAAAACAGCAGGGGAAACGTCGCTGAAAAATCCAGGCACCAGGCCTGCTAAATGGAGGAGATGTAATAGGAGGAAGGAAAGGGGTCCCCAAAGCAGAAAAAATGGTGGCCACAACCATTAAAATTGGACGTTGTGTGTATGTGTGTGTGTATATGTCTATCTATCATCTATCTATCATCTATCTATCTATCTATCTATCTATCTATCTATCTATCTATCTATCTATCATCTATCTATCTATCTATCTATCTATATCTATATGTGTGTGTGTGTGTATATATATATGTATATGTATATGTATATATGTATATATATGGTAAAGGTTCACCTGCACATGCGTGCTAGTCGTTTCCGACTCTAGGGGCCGGTGCTCATCTCCGTTTCAAAGCCGAATAGCCAGCACTTGTCCGAGGACGTCTCCGTGGTCATGTGGCTGGCATGACTAGACGCAAAAGGCGCACAGAACGCTGTTACCTTCCCACCGTAGTGGTTCTTATTTTTCTACTTGCATTTTTACGTGCAAGAAGCTGGGACGAGTAACAGGCGCTCACTCTGTTACGCGGCACTCGGGATTCGACCCGCCAAACTGCCGACCTTCCGATCGACAAGCTCAGTGTCCTAACCCACTGAGCCACCGCGTCCCTATATATATATCTGTATGTATGTGTATACACACACACACACACACGTGTATATATATGTGTATATATATGTGTGTGTGTATGTATATATATATATATATATATATATATATATATATATATATATATATATATTTGTGTAAATAGTTAACATTTGAAACATATATATATGTATATATATATATGTCTGTGTGTGTGTGTGTGTGTAGAATAGGGGCGGGGCTTACATTGCTCCACCTTGGCCACCATTTTGAATTTTTGGAGCCCTTCCCTGTAGACACCACTGGATAAAGGGACGCCTGGATTATTCTTGCTAGTTCTGTGAATCTTCTCAAGTTGGGCGCATATGTTTAGTGACCGTTCAATGCCCCAGAAAAAAGGGGACTTATGACTGTTCTTCAGAGTATCCCGCAAACGGTCACTAAACAAGTGGTTGTAAGTCAAGGACTGTCCACATTCCTCGTCTCTACTGATATAATATGGATCTAGGGACTTGATTGAGCAGGGAGGGGGTCTTCAAATGTGTGACTTTGGGTAGATTGCCTCAAAGGAAGTGACAGAGTGACTACAGGTGGTCCTCAACGTACGACCACAATGGAGCCCAACATTTATGTCGCTAAGTGAAACATTGGTTAAGTGAGTTTTGCCCCATTTTCACCAATTTCCTTGCCACGGTTGGTTAAGGGAATCACTGCCATTGTTAAGTTGGTAACATGGTTGTTCATTGAATCTGGCTTCCCCATTGACTTGGCTTGTCAGAAGGCTGCTAAAGGGGGTCACATGACCCCTGGGGAACATGGCAACCGTCATAAATATGAACCAGTTGGCAAGCCTCTGAATTTTGAGCTCGTGATCGTGCAGATGCTGTAACGGTTGTAAGTGTGAAAAACAATCGTAAGTCCTTTTTTTCCAGTGCTGTTGTAACTTTGAACAGTCATTAAATGAACTGATGTCAGTCGAGGACTTATGACCGTTTTTCACACTGATGACCGGTGCAGCATCCCCAGGGTCATGTGATCAAAATTCAGATGCTGGGCAACTGGCATGTACTTATGGCAGTTGCAGTGTCCTGGGTGTGTGTGTGTGTGTGTCACGTGATCCCCTTTGGCGACCTTCTGACAAGCAAAGTCAAATCCAGCCTTGGTGGAGCAGTGGACTAATGCCTCCTTAAGTAACACCAGCTGCCTGCAATTAGTGCAGGTTCGAGTCCCACCGGGCTCAAGGTTGACTCAGCCTTCCATCCTTCCGAGGTAGGTAAAATGAGGACCCAGATTGTTGGGGGCAATTAAGCTGACTTTGTAATAATGCCGCTTGGTGTGTGTGTGAAAGCCCTAATAAGCAGGCATATACATAGAATGAAGGCTACTGCTAAGCTTGCAAGCCGCCCTGAGTCTTCGGAGAAGGGCGGGATATAAATGGGATTAAAATAAATAAATAAATAAAATAAATGGGGAAGCCAGATTAACTTAACAACCCCATTACTAACTGAACAACTGCAGGGATTCACTTAAACAAATAGAATAAGACAGTTGGAAGGGACTTTGGAGGTCTTCTAGTCCAACCCCCTGCTCAGGCAGGAAACCCTCTACCATTTCAGACAAATGGCTGTCCAGTGTTACAGCGGCTGTGATTCACTTCGCAACTGTGGCAGGAAAGGTCATAAAATGGGGCAAAACTCTCTTTTAACAACTGCCTTGCTTAGCGACAGAAATTTTGCACTTCCTGTACAGACCAATAAGGCCCCGATATGGAAGTCCTTGGTGCTCTCCGACTTTCAGGGTCCGCTTGCAGACATTTCATTGACCCAAGTGAGTCTCTTCATCAGTAGGTACAGACAGTCCTTGAGTTGCAACCGTGATGGAACTTGCCCAATATGGTCATAAGTCATAACACTCATGTCACGTGACCGACGTGATTTCGCATCCTTTGAGGCAGTCATTAAGGGAACACTGCAGTCATTAAGAGAGCCAACGGTTGGCTATGGGTGCACTGTTGCTGATGTGGACATGTTGACAAAACACCCAAACAACCACAACTAAGGAGAAATTTCTTGACAGTGAGGACAATTAACCTGTGGAACCCCCTTGCCACCAGAAGGCGTGGGTGCTCCATCACTGGAAGTTTTAAAGAAGAGACAGGACATCCATTTGTCTGAAATGGTCTAGGGCAGGGGTCTGCAACCTTGACAACTTTAAGACTTGTGGACTTCAGCGCCCAGAATTCCTCAGCCAGCATAGTTGTCAAGGTTGCAGACCCCTGGTATAAGGTTTCCTGCCTGAGCAGGGGGTTGAACTAGAAGACATCCAAGGTCCCTTCCAACTCTATATTATTATTATTATTATTATTATTATTATTATTATTATTATTATTATTATTATTATTATTATTATTATTATTATTATTATTTTATTATTATTATTATTACCATCATCATCATCATCCACCAAGGACCCCAAATTTGACCCTAAACGGCGTTTCACAAAAAGCAGCATTTGAACTGAGACACGTTAAAGCAGGGGTGTCAAACTCAATTTCATTAAGGGCCGCATCAGCATTGCGGTTGCCCTCAGGGGGCCGGGTGATTATGGCCAGGGTGGGCGTGGTCTACTGGGTGGGCGTGGCTAGAGTGCGTATGGCCTACCGGGTGGGAGTGGCCAGCTCTACATCGTTGGCATCAAGGGTGCCTTTGGGGGCCTGGGCAGGAGTGGGACAGATCTGAGGGTCTCTGGCAGAAGGAGGGTCTCTGGGCCAGGGCCAAGGCAGTGGGGGCCGTTCCCTCACTCTTTCCAGGATGGCTTCGCGGGCCAAATGAAACCACTTCACGGGCCGGATCTGGCCCCCGGGCCTTGTGTTTGACATGTCTGCGTTAAAGGGAAAAATTCCTAGAGTGTACCAGTGCCTGGTCAGAAAATACCTGGCACTGGTGCACTCTAGGATTTTTTCCTTTTAACATGTCCCAGTTCAAATGCTGCCTTTTGTGAAACGCCACCCGAGGCGTTACAGCAATTGCCACCCTCATCACAACACTGCAGTCTCAAGAGACACACCCACCACTTTAGGAAACACCACTAGGGTTATTAAAATAACAGCACTTTCAGCTGTGCAGTAGGTTCATGAAGCGATTCAGGCGAGATTCAAAGGTCCTGTCAAGTGATTGGCATAAAATAATAACAATAATAATAATAATAATTTTATTATTGTCTGTTAATAGTAGTAATAGTAGTAGTAGTAGTAGTAATAATAGTAATAATAATAATAATAATAATAATAATAATAATAATAATAATAATAATAACAACAATAATAATAATAATAGAGGACTATTGCTTTCTAGGCTTAGGCAGCCCAACTCATTTAATTCCTGTTAATAAGAAAGCTGAGAAAATATAATCCAAAACATACAAAGGGCAAACAGGTTTCCACCTCGGTTAAGAATGAAGGACCGCAGTTCAGCAGGGTTTCAATAAGTAGCTAAATTAGTCTTTGGTGATACAACGTATAACCATTTATTTAGTGACCATTGGAATTTAGAAAGGCACCGGGGGAAAAAAAGTGACATATGACCATTTTTCACATTTAGGACAGTTGCAGCATCTCTATGGTCACGTGATCAAAATCTGAGTGCTTGGCAACTGGCAGGTACTTACGACGGTTGCATTGTCCTTGGGGGTCATGTGATCACCTTTTGCGACCTTCTGACAAGCAAAGTCAATGGGGGAAGCCAGAGTCACCTAACAACCGTGGGACTCACTTAACAACCACGGTGATTCGCTTAACAACTCTGGCAAGAAAGGTGGTAAAATGGGGGCAAAACTCGCTTAACAACTGTCTCACTTAGCAACAGACATTTTGGGCTCTATTGTAGTCTTAAGTTGAGGACTACTTGCATACATTGTGCCAGAGGCACCCAACAATCTGGACCAGGAATCCAAAAAGGCCTCTCATAGGAAACTGATCTCCAAGCCAAGCAGCCCTCTGTTTAAGATTAAATTGTCCTCCTTAAGGAAGGAAGGAAGGAAGGAAGGAAGGAAGGAAGGAAGGAAGGAAGGAGAAAGAAAGAAAGAAAGAAAGAAAGAAAGAAAGAAAGAAAGAAAGAAAGAAAGAAAAAAAAGAAAAAAGAA